>NC_057756.1:2016019-2126311 GCF_004010195.1 Chiloscyllium plagiosum | reverse complement strand
GGGCGGGGGAGCGGGAAGTGGAGGAGATGCGGTGGAGGGCACCGTCGACCGCGTCGGGGGGGAAATTGCGGTCCTTGGCGAAGGGGGCCATCTGTGTTGTACGTATTTTGGACTGGTCCTCCTGGGAGCAGATGCGGCGGAGACGAAGGATTTGGGAGAATGGGATGGCGTTTTTACAGGGGGCAGGATGGGAGGTGGTGTAGTCCAGGTAGCTGTGGGAGTCGGTTGGTTTGTAGTAGATGTCCGTGTTGATTCGGTCGCCTGAGATAGAAACAGAAAGGTCTAGGAAGGGGAGGGAGGAGTCCGAGACTGTTGACCTCTCCGCCTCCATCCTACTCCGACCTATCACCCACACGTTGACCTCTTTCCACCTATCACATTTCCAACTCCCCTCCTCCAAGTCCCTCCTCCCTACCTTTTATCTTCTCCTGCTGAACACTCTCTGCTCATTCCTGAGGAAGGGCCTGTGCCCGAAACGTCGAATCTCCTGTTCCCTGGATGCTGCCTGACCTGCTGTGCTGTTCAGCAATAAAGTTTCAACTTTGATCTCCAGCATCTGCAGACCTCACTTTCTCCTCCCCCTAACTGTTACCCATCTATCCTTGTCCTGAGCCTTACGAGTGTCCAACTCCCGGTAACTCATCTCAATTAGCCCCTCAGCCTCCTGAATGATCCGTAGTTCATCGAGCTCCAGCTCCAATTCCCTGACACGGTTTTCAAGGAGATGCAGTTGGGTGCACTTCCCGCAGATGTAGTCAGCGGAGACGTGTGCCATGTCTCCCACCTGCCACATTCTGCAGGAGGAGCATGCAACTGCCTTAGCATCCATACCCGACTTATCTGAACACCCACTCAGTACTAAAGTAGAAAGCTTAGTTCAAGTTGCTATAAAATTAATAACAAACTTATGTTCAATAGTCGAAGTTTAGAATGAACCTTATCTTATTAACTAGGTTAGAGGAGGAGGGCGGTGGGAGACACAAGAGTTCTAGAATCTCGTGTCTAGCCGCCTTGCTGATATATATGGTCACTGCTTTCCTTCCCAGCTGTCCTTCTGGTTCTCGTCACTACCTCCGCTGCTCCCGCTCCTTCTGTGAAAGGGATAATACTGCTGCCCGCTACCCGTAGGTAATTGTTTTAAAAAAAACTGCCTTATCTTTGCTGCAGTCTTTCGGGTTCGTCTTACCTCCGCTGCTGCTCGCACTCAAAATGGCCGTTGGCTTCGAAGGGTGAGAATTTATGCTCACTACTATCCTTCCCGGCTGCCCCTCTGGTCCTCATCATTTTCTTTGTCAGTTACTTAAATTCCAGTTCTAGGTGTTCATGCATAATTAAGCAAGTTACCAGATTGTGTACAGTTCGTTAAGAATAGAAGAGAAACAAATGTTGATTGTCAGCAAATCAACGCTTTGCATTGGTTGACACCATTGCTTTTGAAATAGAACTGACAATTGCTATTGTGCATTCAGAGTTTAATTAAGTCAAGTTCAAAAGTATTATATTAAGACAATAAAATGAGCAAATCAAATCAAAACTTTATTTCTGATTTAGAATCTATCTCCTACATATATGTTGATATGTTTATTCGAATCATTAGAACCAACAAAATATTTCCATTTAGAAGTTAATTGGCATATTGTGTGGAACTGTCGGCGAATTCGATTTTAGGACTGTGCACTTAATAGGAAAACAATAAAGATCTAAGAAGAAAGGACAATGGTGAAACATTTGAAATATCCAGAATCGAATCGTTTTGTTTTCGTGTCTGTTCCAACCTTTATATCTTGAGATTTCCATTTCTTTCCAACATAGATTTGAGCTGATAAAGAATCTTGTCCATCATTTCATTTCTTATTATTTCCTGCAGCGCATTGTTCACAGATGAGTGTTATTTGTCCAATCCTAGATTTTTATTCCTGAACTTTTCCTATGATTTTCTGGAACAGAGTTAAGTATATGAAATTTCTGCGATGTCGTGGATGAAGTGTATTTTTTTTTAACGTAAGAAAAATGTGTTATTCCATAGTAGTATGCCTTTGGTACATTCTACTGACAATGTCGACAGCTATGGCCAATGGCAGCAGAAACAGAAATATCTCAAACACTTAGTACGTCTAGACTAAATGAAGACTTAATGTTTCGGTTTTCACACCTTTCGACCTGATTAAAGCCAGGAAAAGTTTGATATATCAGACTACATTCGACTTGAAATACGATGGAATAAGTGATAAGTGGAGAATGGGTCCAGTAAGTCAGAAAACAATAGTTGGGCAGACGAAGAAGTGGGTAAATGTTTGTATGCAACAATGAATAGCTGGTACTGAAGGCCATTGGTGGCATAAAATGAGCTCAGTAAGATAGCATGTCATGTGTTTAGAAGGCCTGGTGTGTATGGATTAAGTGCTCACATGGTAGAAGATACACAAGAAGTAATTGAGATATTGAGAGCAACGAGTTGCAGGCTTTCTAATCCGAAAATGAAGTGCTGCCCTTGCAGCTTGCACTGAACGTAGAAGGGTTTTTTCAACAAGTCCGAGACAGAGAAGTCGACCAAGGTACATTGTTCTGTGCTGAAGTGGCAGGCAACTAGAAATGCAGGAACGTTTCTGCGGTCAGAACGTAGGTGTTCTGAAATGCTGTCAACTAGTCTGCTAGTCTCATTGCAGAGGTGACTGTACTGTGAGCAGTGCATACAGTAGAATAGATTAACCTGAGGGCAGGTAAAACGCAACTTTACATGGAAAATATTACTGGGCACTTTGGTATTAAAGGGGGTTAAATAAACTGATCAGGTGTTCCACGTTAAGCTACTGCCAGGCAAGGTGACTTGGGAGTATGGGGAGGTGCAAATGTAGAGAAGATGTCGACCAAGTCATCCAGCAGGGAAGTGGTCCCTCCAGAATGATTAGAAGAGGGGAATGCGTCTCATGGTGACATTTGACTTGATATAGCACAAATGGTGGATGAATTATGGCTTGAGTAATATCTTCAATATTCTTATTCTGAATGCACAGCAAACCTTGGAATGATCATTGGGGTAGACTGAGTATTTCTTCATTTGGAGAAAATAGCTTCCTTGTCTATTTAATAAAATAAAATTAGAATTGCAAAGAAACGGCTAAACAACATGTCAAGTCATGTTAAAAGTTACAGTACAATTAGCTAATAGCTATGACCTAATAATACGCATTTTACTTCAAATATGTTCTAATTACATTCCCGTTACTTAGGGCGTACAAGTAGTCATGGTATGCAGAATTGCAACAGGGGAAAGCTACATAAGCTGCATCAGCTACATACGCTACATAAACAAACAGAATGTGTGACGTTAAATCAAAGTGTTCAATCATTTGTTCACCCTTTGGTTGAAGTCAAGTTCACCCATTCCAAATCTGCAGTCAGCTTTTAGTTGCATCACCAATGCACTATTTCTTCGTTACTAAAGAAACGAGCGGTACTGCGACACATATCCTGAGAAACTTAACGGCCAAATGTTTACTAATGATGTGCAGCCAGCTGACTGGAAATTAACTGGTCTTCAGAATCCAGAAAGGTATCTATTTCCATGGGTTCTGTTCAAGAAATCCCTATTTTGATATGCCCATTTGATTTTTATCATTGACAATATTACACTTTGCAATATTAAAGTGTGACAGCAAGTTCAAATGGCCATGTGTCTTCGAACATTCAATGCCGATATCAAAATTAATCTTTCAAAACAAAGAACAGTAAAGGCTTTCAAAAGTTGCGAACACAAAGGTCTTGTAACGTATGCTGCATTCTGTAAGAATCGAATTACTCGTTCCAACAGCTCACCTTCTTGTGTTTTTGAACTAGAAACGATTCGTAACATTGTTGTAAACATTCCAAACACATTGCATTTACGATAACCTATCGAAATTCATTGAAACGAAGCGTACATCAGGAGAATTATAACATTTGTGTGCTTGCTTTTAAAGATTATTCACTATGTCATAATTTATGGCTCAAAAATCAGATATTTTCCTTCAGCATTATTACACGTAATTATCGTGTCTATTTACACGTGAAATGCGTCAAATGTGAATGGACAAAAACTAATAAACTCTGCGTGCGTGCATCATAGCTAATCATTGCCTGCTGAAACAAAAAAAGATGCTTTGTATACGTTGACTAATGGTGCAGTGCCACCGACCTTCTTTGTCAATCAATGGTCAATGCTATAGTTTTGTGGTTTCATACTAATAGAATTTCACCCTTCACGCCTGTTCTGCCATTCATTATGACGATGGCAGAACTATGCATTATCTCAGCTTCTCCTCCCTGCATTGTCCCCGTGACCCCTAATTCTACAACCAATGAAAATAAAACATTCAAACGTGTCTTGAATATATTTAAGGAACTTGCTTCTATTGTTGCATTGAGTGGAGAATTCCATGGATGACTACTGTCTTGGAAACGCAGTTCCTTCTCATCGCTGTCCTAAATCTAGCCCACTAATACTGAGGCCATGTCTCCCAGTCGTGGACTTACCCAGCAGTGGAAACAACTTGCCTGCCTCTATCGTACTTCTGCCTTCCTTAATTTTATCTCTTTCTATACATGCCCCTCTTATTCTTCGAAATTTTAGTGAGTGCAGTCCCAGGCACCTCAACCTCTCCTCACCTCCAGAATCAACCCATTGGACGTCATCTGCAACTCCTCCAAAACCAACATATTCATTGTTAAGAACGGACAACAGAACTGCGCACAACAATCAACGTTTGGGTTCATCAACAACTTGTCCAATTGTAGCAGAATTGCAGTAGAGTTTTGGCTTTCTCGTAAATGTTACGAGAAGGAACTTAATACTTAGTAACTCGGTGATGCTGCTCCGATAATAAGGTTATGTTGTCCTTATGTTTATTTGCTTTTCAGAGGATTGCGTGGAAGTTGTTTCATAAAGCCTAGCTTGGATTGGATCGGTGGTATTTAGGGCCGATTTGATTATAATTAACAGATACTGCCTCACACAAAAGCCTTTCATGTTAAAAAAAATGCACTAAGAATAAATAACAGCCAATTCCCCATACTCAGCTTTTCTTTTGTTTCTAATGTTTTTCGCAGTCAGACTAGTTTGAGGCTGTTGACTGAAGAAGCAGTTCGATGGAAAAGCGTGTTCCATATTGATATCTCTCTCTATCTTTTGTAAGACCGTGTTTTTGATTCTACCTTTTGTGCTAATCCGTGTTTAAGGAGGTTGTTGCAAGTGTTTGAAAAGCATAGTTAACTTGGTTTGACATGTTCGGTTTTCAGGTAGGTGAATTTTTTTCTGTATTCTATTCTCTTCTGTTTGTGTTTAATTTGTTAATCTGGAAAACTAAGTTTGTGCAGTTTAAAAAAATAAAGGTTTCACCATCTGCATCACCACTGGAAGAAGCGCACTGTACCTGCTTTTAAGAAGAAAAAAAAATACGATCTACTACAAAGGTAGGACTACTTTCATGAAACGTTTTGGGATGGGGGGGATCTACCCTGGACCATAACGGATTGGGATGCCTTTGCGGGATTTATTCCACAATTCCCATTTGAAATCAGAGTTTGATTAGATTAGATTCCCTACAGTGTGGAAACAGGCCCTTTGGCCCAAACTGACCCTCCAAACAGTAACCCATCCAGACCCATTCCCCTCTGACGAATGCACCTAACACGATGGGTAATTTAGCATAGCCAATTCACCTGACTTGCTCATCTTTGGACCGCGGGAGGAAACCGGATCGTCTGGAGGACACCCAATGCAGACACGAAGAGAATGTGCAAACTCCACACAGACAGTCGCCCCATGTTGGAATCGAACCTGCAACTCTGGTGCTGGAGGCAGCAGTGCTAGCCACTGAGCCACCGTGCCTCCAATGGTGCTGGACTTGAAGGCAGTGAGTGATCGGTGTTAGTGTATTTTGTTCTGCGTTTTGACTGCAGTTGCTTCAAACAGTGCTTGGGATAGCAATAGCTCCATCAGTAAGCAAGAGTTTTCTGGGAGTGGAATAGATAACTTTGGAGCATTTACAAATAGTGATAAAGGGCAAGTTGCTGGAATTTTAGACAGACTAGGTTTTGGAGCAGCCTACTTCCCTGATCAAAGGACCTGTATTTAGATCAATAGCTCCACATTTAAATTTCTAGGAACACATTCATAATCTTCAGAAATAAGTAAAATCCAAAAGAAAATTGGGCAGCTTAAGTTAGAGGCAAAAGCCAAGGAAAAGGCTACAGAAATGAGAGTTTTGAATTGTCAGTAAAAGTAGAGAAAAAAAAAAGTCAGTGCGTCAGATTTGCAAAACAAATTAAAAGATAGTAAACGACAGAGTCGATAGAGATAAAGAGAGAAATAAGGAAGATAAACTGATAAAGACGAAAGGAAGAAAGAGAGTGAGTTTGAACTTTAGAAATTGGCACGTAGATAGGAGTACAAAAATTAATTTCTTGAAGAATGGAGAACTGGTTTGGAAAAACAGGGAGCAAAGATGTCAAGAAATGTCATTAGAAGCTGAAATGGCAAATGATTATGAATAAGTCCAGAAATCAAAATTTTGCTTCCGAAATCGATGTCAATCCATGAGGGGTGGTAATTGGAGAAAAGCGAAGTCGTTTCTTAGAAATGGAACAGTAGATTTCGGTGACGATCATAAGCATAACTTACAACAGGGTGGATAGGAAACCCTTGAAGTGGAAAGAGAAGTTTAAAAATCTGCAGTGTTTTCGATACAATAAAATAGGCCATATGAAATCACAGTGTTAGTGCATTAAGAAAAGTAATATGAACTCAAATGTACGAAATTTGGTTAAGCCAATGAATTCTGTAGAAGTGGTAATGGAGAGCGCATTGCATGCAAGAAAGCTCCACCAGAATTTACAAGCTAGTCGAAGGTTGGTTAAGGAGGTAGTGCTAGACCTTCTCAAAACATGTACCTGCGAAGTTACTGTCAAGACGGCCAGCAGTCGCAGGCAAAGATGTTATAACATGAAGAGATACAGGATCCTCTGAGTTTGTGAATATGAATGATGAGGAGATAAATACTTCTGAAAGATTATTGCCTGAAATGTAAAAAGTAATGGGAATGCACAGTGAAACGAAAAGAGCTCAATTATGTTAAATGATGTCAGAGTGTCCAGCTGTAGAGGGGAAAGTGACGATAGGAGTAGTTGACAAACTCTCCGATACAGGGATACGATGTGCCTGTATTAATCATATAGCTGGTTCGCAGGAAGGAGTTCTATCTGCACTGGTTGGAAAGCTAGTGGAAACTCAGGCAAGCGAAATATTGCTGGACAACGAGGAGGAAGTAGGGCCTACAGATGCTGGATATTAAAGTCGAGGGGGTCGTGCTGGAAAAGCACAGGCAGCATCGGAGGATCAGGACAATCGTAATTTCCAACAAAATCTTTTTATCAGGAATTGTGCAGCACATATCCTGGGACTTTTCCAGATTGTGTGGTAATGTGGTAACAAAGTCACCTGTTGAAATAGAAGAGATCTAAGAGTCCACATAAGAAAATTGAAGTGGAATTAGCAGAGTCCCTGTTTGATCCGATGAGGAGATACAAACCAGGAGGTGATGGATGACAAAGCAGACATCTTTAGCTCAGATAAATAAATGGAGTTAAACCAGAAAGATAAAAAAACTAAAAGTAGTTGCATCAAAATGAATACTTAGCAAAGAATCTGAATGCATTTCTGAATGCTGTTGTCTTAAAAATGATGCCTTAATGAGGAAACGTAGAAAATCAGTTACTCAGGCAAATGAGAAATGGGCAAACATTCAGCAAGTCATATTGCCAGTGGGTGAGAAAAGGGAAGGGTTATGAGTGGCACACAGGCTACCACCAAGGGATTATTTAGGAGTGAGACGCAAACACTCTTAAAAAAAATCATTGACTTGGACTGCTCAAGCATGGAGTTTAATTTTGCCAGGTATGTCATATAATTGGACAACAACAATCAGTAATTAAACCCACAAATTTAATTTTTGTTCCTGCATTTGGTGATCCTTATACAATGCGGGCGGTGGCACAGTGGTTATCACTACTGCCTCACAGCGCCAGAGACCCGCGTTCAATTCCGGCCGCAGGCGACTGACTATGTGGGGTTTGCACATTCTTCCAGTATCTGCGTGGGTTTGCTCCGGTTTCCTCCCACATTCCAAAAGATGTACAGGTCAGGTGAATTGGCCATGCTAAATTGCCCGTAGTGTTAGGTATTGGGGAATGGGTCTGGGTGGGTTGCACTTCGGCGGGTTGGTGTGGACTTGTTTGGCCAAAGGGCCTGTTTCCACACTGTAAGTAATCGAATAGTCTTAATTGATTCCGTGGGGGCCTTGATAAAATAAAATAATAAAAGAATAAAATAAACAAATCAGTATTTGTTAACAATAATGGGTGTGTCGACTAAATATCCAGACGCCGTTCCGTTATGAAATATCATAAGGAAAAGGGTTGTAGAGGAGTTACTCCATTTTGTCTCTCAATATGGAAAACTCACATGATACAATCAGAACACGGGTCATATCGAAACTTATATCAAAATTATTCAAATACATTATGAATATCTTAGGAATAAACAATCCCAATTTATTGCTTAGCAGCAAGAATCGCACGGAGCCCAAAAGGTGACATCAGACATTAAGGGCCAATTTAAGGGCTCATAGTCATGGATATCCAAATGATTTGCATAAGCAAGTTCCATTCGTGCTTTCTCTGATCAGAGATGCAATAAATGAATCAATCAAATTCAATCCATTTCAATTTCATTTTGGGCATGAAGTGAGAGATCCATTAAAAATGATTAAGGAGAAATTTGTAAGTCAGAATTCAGTGAACACATTTTTTGACTATGTATCAAATTTTCAGGAATGAATAAACAGAGTGGGGGAGTTGGCTTGACAGAACTTAGAAGTATCATAGCATGCAATGAACATAAAGCAAACAGGCACTCAAAAATTATGAATTTTGATATCATGGACATGATGTTAGTATTGCTTCCATTAATAGGTGAACCTTTAAAACGTAGGATTAATGCAAATTGTCATGTCAAAAGGAGATTGAGTGAGGTTAACAATTTGCTTCGGACTCCAGACAGACGAAATTTCACAAAGTGTATGATGTGAATATCTTAACAAGGTAATTTAGGAGGAAGGAAATCAAAATGAGGCAGTATTATTGGTTGCAATATAGGGGGAAAAACGCTTCAGACGATTATGCATTGAACATTCCTCAACTTAAATTGGACATTGAGGAAGTCACAAAAATTGGGATAAGTGATAGAGCTCCATTGCAGAGAAAAAAAACCGACATGACCTGAAAGATTTGTTACTATCACATAGAGATATATGTGAAATTAAGCTGGTAAGTACTAACCAATTAAGCATGATATAGATTTTGGAGATACTGCTTCGATTAAGGAACATCCTTATAGGCATGACCCTCTAAGATTGGGAAATGTTGAAATGGAGATTGCGCACTTGTTCCAAGACGACATAATCGAAGTGATTGACAGTGACTGACGCACACTTATAGCAACAGTGGTAAAAGCAAATGGTACCCAATGCTTGTGTGTGGACTATCACAAAGTCAATGCAGTTACAAGGACTGAAAAATGTCAAATTGCGCATTTGGAAGAATGTGACGGGAAGGTGGGACAAGCAACTTGTATTTCTCAGTTGCACTTGTAGAGAGCACGCTGGCAGGTACTTTTGTCGGAAAGTTTGAAGATAATTTCAGCTTTTTTAATGTGGAAAGAACTCTATCAGTTTACAATCTTGTCACTTGGTATAAAAATTGTGTCAGACACATTTCAGAGAATAAAGAAAATTTCATTTCCAGATTACCCAATTGTATCCGTATGTATTGATGTCCTGGTGATTTTTTGGCACGCATGGAAGGAACATTTGCAATATTTATCAGAGTTGTTCGATCAACTTCTGAAGGCAGGCTTGGTGATAAACGTGGCTTAGACTGAAATTGCCAAAAATCCAATTCACTTACCTCGGCAATGTTTTGGAAATGTATAATTTGCCCGTTGGGATTCAAAAACAAAGGTAATTGGGAGTTTCCCAGAATATCGATGAAAAATGCAATCATACCGTCCCTGGGTTTGAGTGAATTTTCTGAAAGCTTGTACCAAATGTTGGCAGTGTGGCTGCTCCACTCACTGAATTCTGAAACAAAAAAAAAAAGTTTCAGCGAACATTGGACTGTCCAAAGCCATTTGACAGATTGAAATCTGTGTTAGCAACTCCTGCAGTATTCGGCACACCTATTCAAGCAAAGATATTCAACATGGCTATCAATGTAACGGATGTGGGTATTGGTGCTGTGCTCTGGGAGGAAGACGACAAGTGAATCGAAAAACTTGGGAGATATATCTCCTGGAAATTGTATATTCATCAGCAGAAATATTCCACAGTTGAGAAAGAGACTTTGAGGTTCTTGTTGACGTTGAAACATTGTAATTTTTATTTTACCAGCAATACATCTGAGATTATTGCATACGCTTATCATAACTCATTGAAGTTAGTGATTAAATTTAAATACAAAATTTCCAGACGGTTTTGATGGCGTTTGTTGTTGCAGTTTTTCAATTTGAAAGTTGTGCATGTGTTAGTTGGAGAAAACGTGATTGACGATGCAATTTCAAGAGGTGAATGAAAATCAGAAACGTTCAGTGGCAGGAGTAAAACTGACTGAAATGTAGTAATGCATTTTTGCATGGTTCTATGTATGTTATCGAGTACTAAGAATGTATGTTTGTGGCCAATTTAAAATGAATCAATCTTTGGATATTGATGCACTTTTTAAGGCGGAGATCTGTCATGATGCTGCTCATTCAGCAAGGTACTGTTGTGCGCGAGTTGTTTTTTTCTCAGGGTGTCACAAAAGCAGCAATTCCGAATAGTGGATGGAATTATGGCAAATTTGATAATATCTAACAGTTACTGGTTCAGGCAAAACGCGTTCAATTAAAAATATGTTTGCACAACGGAAGGGGCTTGACTTGTTCTCCCAACTCAGACTTACATCGGTTTGAATTGGTTTTGACAGTCAACCACGTTTTGAATCTGCTCATCATTCAGCCATTTCTTAGAAGTCGTTGTTCCATGCCACAATCTCTCTCTCTCTCTCTATTTCTCTCTCCCTAAAATTACCTGTATTTGATTTTAATTTTTGTGCCAAGCAGTGTCTATAGGGATTCTTGCAAGCAGTTTAAACGACATTGTTAAGTTCGAATGATCTGTTGGGTTTTTGTACAGTTAGCTTATTTTGTATTCTGCTCACTTCCGTTTGAATTTCATTTGATAATCTTGCAAATAACTCTGATTTTTAAAACGACATGGTTTTACCAGCTGCAGAACTCCCAAAGTATGCATGTTATACCTGCCTAATCCAATTATCAAATATAGGATCCGGGCTACTATCTTGAAATGTTTTGAGGGATTTATAGCCTGTTCCATAACAGTGAATCCATTATAAAGATTCATTCGTCCAAGTTATATTGCCCTTCCAGTAGCTTCCAAATAATATGCAAACTTTGTTCAACCTGTGAACATCATAAAGAATATTCGAATGTGTTTCTTTGCAACAGAGAATGTATCTCGTCAGTTGTTCTATATTTCGAAGCTAGCTAACTTTGACAATAGACATTAGGTATGTCATTCGGTCCTTTGGCAGCATTATTCATTACGATCAGTGCTGACCATCCACAATTAGTATCCTGTTCCTGACTTAGCCCTGTCACCCTTGATTCCACTAACTTCAAGAAACACACCTCTTTTTTGAAAGTATCCCAGAGACTTGGCCTCCACTGCCTTCTGCCTCAGAGCATTCCAAGTATATATTCGTGGCCCTGCAAGATTGCAACTGATGGAACATAGCCCCAGGTCAATGACCTGGCAGTCATCAAATGTAATGGCTGAACGATGAAAGAAACACAAGGAACGCAGCACAACCATAGACTAGATGTCAAAAGATGTCCGTTTTATATTGCATTCTCCCCACTCACTGAACGAATTTCCTGAATATCATTGTCAATAATTGCATTTTTTGGACAGTTTCAGGGCGTGATTGTACCACTTAATGCTTGCAACACTGTCTCTGTCAAATGCATTTTCTCAAGTGTGTCTACACTGCCATGTGTGTTATTCTTTAGCATTTTCAAAGGATGCATACGTGCCAAGGTTTACATTTGACTAACATAAAGGCTCTTTTGCGATTTTCTTTGCACAGTCTTCAATATTAGAATGTTTCCATTCCAAGGAAGCACTTTGTACAATAGCTGAGAGTTTGGTGCGTTAACTTAATCACCATCATAATCCCCTTTAACTGTTGAGTGTGTACAACAATCAATCGTTATATTTACTCCTATAGCCATTTTTTTTTCGAAAACGCAGATTATGGTAGTTGGCAGATTATTGAAAAAAAGCGATTACTGTGATTATAATGTGAAACAAATCAATAGGGACCTATTTTATTACTGAAGTTATCAAGTGGAAAGTGGATAAACCTTTCTTTTCTTAATCGCAAGTCACCTGCAGTACAGATCTAATTGGCTGTCACAATTCATTCAGGTAAGCATATCAAAACTACTCTCACTTCTGCAAATGAGTGTTTAATTGCATAATTTGCTACAATTCGATTCATTTGAGATACTCTCAACTCATAAATGAAACAGAGGTCTGAAAGTAAGCAATGTTAAAACAAGACAATTGCATACTTTAACAGTATTCTCCGAATTGTGAAGCAGAGCATGAAGGAATGCCTCAATTAATTCTCCGAGATTAACAGAGTTGATGCACGTCTGCTATAATTGGCATTCGAGCCTACTTGACTTGACATGTTGTGAAATGAAACTGTTTTGAATGAATTATCATTCTTCAGCAAAACAGAAGAATCTTTCAACTCCACCATGAATCGTACAATGGTTGCAGTTATGTTGAGCGAAGTTTGCCTTTTAATTGAAGAAAATGCAGATGAGAAGGAAAAATGATGAGAATAGTGACGCATTAACTTACGAGACTTTTATTGGTTATCTAAAATCAATTTAAATTTATTTGTCCAGTGAGGCTAAGTTCATCATTTCATATATTTCATGCATCAATGCATAATTGATCATTTGCAGGGTGGATGAAGGAAAGAAAGTTAAGGTTACTGCATGACAGTAACGCAGAGCCTAAAAAGATTTTTTTATTGCTTGGTGAAAAAATGTTAAATAAAGTTGTCAGCTTTAACACAGATCGTCACCTCGTGCTAATCTTGTTCAGGTTAATTTTAAGGTGTGGCGAGTTAAGACGTGATTCAACAGGATGTTGCCGAAATGGATGGTTTGACTCATAGGGAGAAGCGGGTTTGCGAGGGATTTCTTTCACTGCAGCATGGGAGGTTGAGGGTGATAGTATTCAGGTTTATAAAATCGTAAGGGGTGTGGATAAGTTAAAGAGCATGCATATTTTCGTTAGGGTAGGGGATGTCAAGACTTGAGGACATGTATTTAAAATGAGAGGAGCATGACTTAAAATAACATGAAAAGGCATTCTTTTTAAATGTTGGGAGTAGGTCATATGTGGAGTTGACGTCCACAAAAATGGTAGTTGTGGATACAGTACCAACATTTTTTTTAAAAGTTTGTGTGAATACACGAATAAGTAATGTTTGGAGGAATATGGGCAAAACGCAGACAGTTGTGATTTATTTAGTTTGCGATCATGTTCAGCATGGTCTGTTTGAACCAGAGAGATTGGTTCCATGGTGTATCACACTAAAAATCTCATATCTATTTCTTAGCATAAACTAACAAAATAGTTGGAAAGAAATCAAAATAGCCTCGGTTTCTGAGTGATATGAATTAATTTCTCTGGCAATCAAAATCTAAAAACAAAATCCAGGCCCACTTTCTCGTGAAATACGTGTGATGCAGATGCTGTATAATGTAATGTCATCTATCACAAATCCGTGTACACTGATGCTCTAATTTCCTATGGACAGCAACCAAACAAAATCCACACTATCCCCCTATGTGGTAAGTATTATTTTGCCTGCTTGCGGACTGCTCTTAAGATGGAACAAATCGAAATTATTATTCAAATTAGCATTTTGAATTAGCGATTCAAGTAAATTATTTTTTCTTAGAAATAACGTTTCTCAATTGTTAAAAAGGAGGCTGTTTCCTTCCATTTGATTAACAAAACTGCATTTATTTTCTGTGCTGTGAAATATACAAATGTTAGAACTCCATGAAAAATTGCGTGAGTGTTCTCCATATCCATTGCTTGCTAATTCACACTTACAGTTGTATGTATTCTTATAATATGCTCCCTGTACATTAACAAGGTGCTGAAAAGATTAAACACACGTACAAAATTAAGTTGTATCTATTATGAATCTGTCCAAACCTCTCAAAATGTTTTAAGAACATAGCTCATACTGTAAACTTTCTTGTGTTAAATGCAGATGGGAAATGAGTGTTCCAGTTCTAATAAAACCAGTGAAACCACTCGGATTTCAGTGCAACAAACGATATTTAAATACTGCTGTTGAATGAACACTTAATTTAGAATAACTTAAGGGCTGGAAAACCGAGTGGATACAATAATTAGTATTAATTAGATGTTACAATTCAGTAACATCCCATAAACACAACCCTTGAAAAAAAGATAAGTCCAAACTCAGATTCTTCCTGGCAGGAGGGAAAGACAATATGCTCGATTGTACTGGCACTATTTTATTGCTTTTCTTGCCCGTTTATTTATGTTCTATTGCTGCCTTCTAAAGTTGCCCCACAACATGCAATACTCTTTACGATTGTCAACCAAAGGTAACTGTCATTTTGGTAGTTTCTTGTTTGCATCTTGAAGGAATTATCATCTTTAGAACTGCAGTTTATTTCGCCAAGGCCCTGAGCTAACACCATCTGAACTCAAAAGTATTCCAAACTCAAAATGCAACAGCAGTAAATGCATAGGCATAGTGCCAACTAAAATTATGCTCTAAGAAACTCAACATCCTGAGTCGGAAATATATCACCATTGTTTCATTGTCGCGAGTTCGAAATCCTATAAGTCTCTCCATCATAACAATGTGAATCTACCTGCCAGCATGGGCAACAGCATTTGAAGAAGGCAGATCACGGTCGGCTTTTCAAGTGCAACTAGTGGTGGGCAACAAATGAAGCCCAAGCACATAATGTCAGCATCTTACAAATGAAAAAAAAACTTTTATTTTAATGTTTTTTTTGCTGTCGATGTGAATTACACTTTTCACCTATTTTTCAAAAACTGTTTAATCAACGTTTGTATGTTGTTTTATTACTTACCATTTTTTATTTTAAAAAAAACCTTGGTTGAAATTAAGCTGCTACAATTTCAAACTCAGTCCGAAATTCTGTCACGTTGTCACCATTAATCATTCAAGATCCTTTCACAGCATACATATAAAATAACCACTTTTTCAGATCTGAATCGAGGTCCAAAACTTTTGTTGTCTAGATTTCCCTTCAAAATGCCAGCTTGAGGATGATATCTGTACTAGATTCCTAAATGTCGTTGTGCAAAGCTTTGATGTTCATTTAGGTTACCTTCTCAATTTGCAGATTTGGATTCCCTGATATCACAGCATTGTACAAAAGATAATTATATCTCTCATCATGGCCAAACTATTTTGTGCCTTATAAATACCGCAAACCCATGCTTCATGCTCCTAAAGTTAGCTAAATCTTCTTATCTGATAGAATCTCTTACTTATCTCTTATACAAATCTCGTATTTTCAATTCAATTCTTCATGCGTCGTTAAGAAGGTAAGGGCGCTTATGGGTGACTTAGTCTGCACATAGATATTGTGAGTCAAATTAGTACCGTCAGGAAGGAATTGCAAGGAGGTCCATAGGATGTTTCACTGAAACAGTTCATTAAGGGACCAGCTAGTGATCAGAATATCTTCGACTAGGGATTACATAAGGGAGAAGGAATAGCTACAATGAAGTTATGTGAGATTCTGTGGGGTTGAGAGACTATAATGTCAGAGAACTCTTCATCGTGATGTGGAATGAGGCTGTTGATGATAGGATAATACTCGTGAACACTGACATCAGAAAACAGCTTAATAAAATTATTAGCTGAACACAGTAGTTACACAGTCAGAGTCATGGCGTTTTTGACAACTGATACGATAGTAAAATATCTTTGCAAATCTGAGTAGAATGGTAGTAAGGGATTCAAACACCAAAGGCATTTTAGAAGAGAAAACGTAGATAAAAGCCCTTTTTTCAGACCACTTTAAAACGTTTTGTAGTATCTAGCATTGACACAATGGAAGCAACCGCATTGACATTCATTAGACCGTGTCGTTAATTATCGGTACAGATACATACATACACAAAACACACACACACACACACACACACACAAACACTTTCACACACAGAAACACAGACCACAGTGGCAGGTTTAATTTGCTGGGTTTTCGTCAGTGCATCAAACATCGATAATTCAAAGGCATATATTCAAAATCAGCCATGGACTCAGAGATGAGTTATGATAAGAAACCCTCTGAACACATTTTGAAAAAGATCATTTTACTCGTTAGGAAAAACTTTGTGAAACAGAAGTGCCTGATCCCACAAGAATAAAGAGATTGTAATAAAAGATTTATGGATATGTTGAAGGTATAAATGTGGCTGACGAACTAAAATAAGCACTTTAACTGACTTTGTGTGGAGAGACATCTGCACACAGTCGGGAGAACCCCCATCCTGCTAGCAGAGATGGTGTCGAAATCAGTAATGAAATGCCCATTAAGGCAGGGAGGCCTAATCACAAGGATGATTGATAGCACAAAGGTGGAATACTGAGTCATGTCTCAGTATTAGAATGGATTGAATAAGATGTGTTGCGATTGTAACAGTGCAGGTGCTAAGCATGTGAAGCAAACATAAAGATATATTGGGAAGGCAATAAAGTTGTTCATTACTGATGCTTATTCATAGGACTGGATGTGTTGTTGAGAGAGGATATGACAATGTGTGATGTCAATATTGCATATAATCCGTGTAATATAGCAAAGCATTCATTATCATATTGGGAAAAGTAAATGCCTAAAGATAGCTATAACAAGGTGCTTTGTTAAGGTGTTCAGAAGATCGATTTGTTAGCGTGTTTGGAGCAAATTTGTCGTTCAGATTGAGATTTTGCATATAATTTTGTTCGCTGAGCTGTTAGGTCCATTTTTAGACGTTTTGTCACCATACCAAGTAATATATTCACTGAGCCTCCGAAAGGCATTGGTGATAATGCGACTTTTTGTTTATGTGCTTACATTTCCTTGCGTGTGTGCTGTCAGGTCCTGTGGTGATGTCATTATCTGTCACAATTTCCTTTCCTGTTCTTTATCTGAGGAGGAGGCAAATGGGATCCAATTCAAAGTGTTTTTTTTAAAAGTGCAATTGAATTGCCATATATCTAGGAATTCTGATGCTTTTCTCTGCTTGGCTTGTTCTAGGATGCTTGTGTGTCCCAATGGAAATGGTGCCTTTCCTCATTTCTATGCAATGGTATTAAAGATCCTTACTCACTACTATAACAGGTATAAATTAAACTACTATAAACACAATAACGAGTTCATTGGAAATATAAACTGATAAAAATCTGCATTAGTAGAAAACGTGTTTTGGAAAAATTGATAGGATTGAGGACTGATAAACACCCAATGCCTGATAAACTATATTACACCATATGTGTCGAAGTGGGGCTAGTAAATGTTGATAAATTGGCCCTAATCATTCATGATTCTTTAGCCTCTGGAACACTTCCTACAGAATGGAGTGTAATTAACGTAATCTAACTAATAATAGGAAGAGTTAGAAGGACAGATAAAATGCTAAACCAGTGCAGTTGACATCAGTAATGGGGAAGATTCAAGAATTGTAAAGCAGAACCCTTGGAGAATTGGATGCGGTCAGCGTGGAATCACAAACCAAAAATGATGCTTGATCAATTTACTGGAATAATCGGCAATTTGCTAATGGAGTTTATTGTGTGAGACAATAGACATTCAGAAGGCTTTTGACAAAGTTCCAAGTTCGAGATTATTGCATAAAACTTAAGCAAGGGACTGTGATAGTGTATTGAAGTTGATTAAAATTAGTTGAAATACGGGAAGCAGAAACAAGTTAAGAATGTATTTTGTTCTGAATGTCAAATAGTAACTGTTAAGATACAAACTGATCGTCACCAGCACACCTGCTATTCACAATGTATGCTCATGGTTTAGATAAGGAAACTAAAAATAATATATCTAAACTTGCATATGACACACAGATGATGGAAGACGATGTTACACGGATGGTGTAATGCAATTGGATACTCTGACTTGTCAAATGCCTGGCAATTGCAGTATAATATGCATAAAGGTGAGATTATCCACACACGTCACAAAATTAGGTTATTAGATCACTGGCTCAATAGTTTAAAGTTGAGAGAAAGGCAAGTGCAATGAGTCCCTAGTATCATAATCACACCATCCTTTGAAGTAAATATTCAGATGCGGCAGACAGGAAAGAAACCACGTTTATCTTTGCCTTCATTGCGAGTACATTTGAGAACAGCAACAAAGTCATATTGCTGCGAAAGCAGGAGACATTATTTCGGTTGCACTTATAAAATTGTATGCAGTTTGACTTCCTTACCTAAGTATGAATGCTCCTGCTATACAGGACTACAGCCACGATTTGAGATATTAGTTCTTGTCATTGCATCACGAATGCTTAAGTAGAAACTACGTCGGTTCAGAATGGATTCCTTGGACGTCAGAAAAATGGGATGACACACGTAGAAACTCATAATGTTTCAACAGGAAACGACACGACATATGCAGCATAATTTTCACGTTGGTGGGGAGTTCAGAACCGTTAGCCTCAGCTCATTAATCAGAAATAAAAGTATTAGACCAGAGATGTGGAGAAAAAAAATGCATGTAGGCACAGAGTATGGGAACGATGAAATTCACGGCTGCAGGAAAGTATTGAAGCCAAAATATTGTATGTTTCCACGAAACAAAGATAGGTATAGCTATTATGGACAAAGGGATCAAGCAAAATGTGCGGAGTTTGAGATTTGTGTTTTGAGCTCGATGTTCAGCCAAGGTCACCTTTAAACTGGAAGAAGGCTAGAAGGCTCGAATGGCCGAATCCTGTTCTCTCTTATGTTTTGATCCACGTTGCCTGTCTTCCACTAATTTAAAAAGTATTATTTCTTACTTGTCACTGTGCCGCATTATTCTGTATTGAACTATGTCGGGAGAGAGTAAATAACTGGGTGCTGTTTTGTCTGCGGCTTCAGAGACTGATTTTTGAGTTTCATAATATTAGGAGGTGCACAGAAAGGATAATTAGTCAAGTTTACGTCCAAAAATATCTGAATAAATTTACCTCCGAGCCCTCGGGTTTTTTGCTATTCCATGAAACCAAATTAATTCTATCAAGCTCAAAACCGAAATCTTACCTTACCTGTGCTTTGTTGTTTGAGTAGTATTTTATCCCTTCTTGCCTCTCTACCTGCATGCTTCTAAGAGATCACCACACGGTTTTTGTCATCCGCTTTTTTCATTCTCTACCTCAGAGTATTGAGGATAGTGATGCTTGTATAATCGGTGATAATTCCATCAGGTTTATTTGTCTGGGAAAGATCCTATGTTCGTGATATCAGACATTGCACATATTATAGACTGTTAAAATCACACAACACCAGGTTATAGTCCATCAGGACTATCACCTGATGAAGGGCGAGGCTCGGAGGGGTATTGTGCTTCTCATTAAACCTGTTGGACTGTAATCTGGTGTTGTGCGATTTTTAACTTTGTACTCCCCAGTCCAATACCGGCATCGCCAAATCATGGTTATAGACTGTACATTTTGTTAATAACTGTCATGACGTAAACTTGAAAGCTCACTGATCAACTTACAGTTTACCTTTTTTTAAATTCTAGCCGTTTAATAACACTGTACCCACACTCACATCTTCATCCAATTGGAAAGCCTGCATAATGTGACTTTTCTTTGAATTAGTTTAGTGCTCAACACCTTTTGCAATTTTGCCTCCTAATTTTCAAGTAACTGTTTTTGTATACTTCCTATAGTAGCTTTCTTTAATTATTCAGAAACTTAGATTAACAGAGGAACACCAGGATCTCTTTCAGACGCTATTGCAGCATATCGATGACACCACTGTTCTTTTTTTTTCATATATGCCTTCTCTCACCTCAGTGTTTGACATGAATCCAAACCAATTTTTAAAATTTGAATTTATAGCCATTCTTTCAGCTCTGAGTTCGGAATGATTGTTGTCGCAACTTTATTGCTCTTTGAATACTTTCCACATAATCTGCTAATACTGGTTTTATAATGACCTCACTGTGCATTAATAATAAAATTGCTGTTTATCTCTGATAAGACGACTGGTGACTATCCCTGATCGAATCATGCTGTTCTAATTGAAGAACACATACTTACATCCATTCCGTCTCCACTACGTCCATGAACAGTAATTTTAAAAACAATTATCTGTATTTGGCTAGTTTATCGTTACAAATCTTCTTGAAATTAACCTATACATTTGCTGTCTTCCAATCATTGGGCACCTCTCTTGCAGCCAAAAATAAAGTAACATTTTGGATCAGAACAGCTGTAAATTCTTCCCTCGATTCCCATAGCAGCCAGGGATACAACTTAGCATGAACCGATCTGTTTTTTCACTTCTAAATTAGTCCAAAATTACAATAGCGCCTGAAGTTTTCTGTCATACCGATCAAGATCCGAAATTTTCTACTTCCCGAAATATTACTTCAATCCACATTCTCCATAGTGAAGGACGTTTACATATAATCATTTAGAAATGCACAATTGTCCTCCAGTTCACTGCACAGAACGTTATTTACGTCGTCAATAGGCCTTGCCTTCCTTTTTGCCCGCTGGTTACCAACTTACATTTGATAATCCAAAGCAAATGTTACGATTCTCCTTTATCTTACCTAACAGTGTACTATTGAAGCTCCATCTATGCTCTCCTAGCTGCTTTCTTTAGATCTCACATTTTATTTCCTTGAATCCGCGAGATTGTAGCAGGTAAACGACTTTCTGCTTCAACATAACAAATTCTGGTTATTACTGAAACTCCAGGATTCGCTGGAATCGATGCTTCTGTATTTAACTATGAACAGTTGCAATTTTCTCATAGACCGTCTTTTCCATCCTCCCTCAAAAGCACATGTGTGTGCATAATCATACAGACAGACACATGCACAAGCACACACGCACACACAAACACACACACAAACGCATACACACACACACAATTCTGATGCACATTCAATGAGATAATTGTACCCACTGTACCTGGTCCTGAACTGTATGATTTTAAATCAACCTGCTTTCACCGATCCAAATTTACACGGTGCATTTCACTTTTCTTCATGTCAAACGAAAACTGTATATTGTTCAGTTCATGGGAATGCTCTATCACTGCCATTTCGGCCACCTGTCCATATTTATCCACCGAATTACGGACAGAACTTGATTGAATCGATTTGTTGGTGACAGGTTGTGCTAACGTGCGACGATTACTTTAGAAAGCTGTTAAGCAAATGTCAGTGAACTATGTGCTATTTTGTCAGACATCATTTTTGTGCAAATTAATGGAGGGGGTCATTAGGGGCAGTTTTTAACTATATTTGGAAATGGACGGACTGATTAGGGATCATCGACAGGGTACGAAATCGCGTACCTCTAACATGATTGTGTTTTTTGAAGAAGTGAGGAAGTAGATCGGTGAAGGCAGACCACTAGACATTATACATGTACACTTCAATAAGGTATTTGACGTGGGTCCACATGGTAAATTGATTAGCAAGTTGTGATCACCTGGAATACAGTGAATGCTAAATATTTTGATTCAAAATTTGCTCAAATGAGGGGATGAATGGTAGTGGTGGAGCTTTGCTTTTGGAACTGGACACCTGCTTTCTGTCATTTATTTTGAGTATTAGATGTGAATATTGGGTGATGACTAGTAAGCTTGAACAGACATCAACTTTGGTGGTGTAGTGGATAAGGAAGCAGTTTAACTCAGAGTATAATAGGCCGGTGATTATGTGCACAAAGGGGCCAAGGAGTGGCATTGATTTTTAAATTAGATAAATTTGAGGAGCTGCTATTAGATGGAACAAATCTGACAAGACTTAAACACTTAATGTTAAGGTTCTGCGGAGTGTTGCACAACAAATAGACCTTGGGGTGTAGGTTAACATTAGTTTGAAAGTGCAGTCACACGTCAGTGAAGTCTTCACGAAGTCTTTTGCTATGCCTGCCTTGGTTGGCTTCCAAACTCCAAATTGAGGACAGGAGTTTGGATGCATTTATGCAGCTGTGCAGTGCACTGGTATGTCAGTTTTGGAATACTTTTTTTTTTTCAATTCTCATCTCTCTTCTACTTGAAAGATGTTGTTAAACTTGAAATGGCATGGAATAAAATTTGCAAGAATGTTGCCGAACTTGGAGGTTTTAACCTACAGAAAGAGGCAGAAAAGGACTATTTTCCCTGGAGCTTCGGTGGCTGAGGGATAAAAGTTATAAACATTTATCAAGTTTGTATATTCATGAGCAGCACCAATAGGGTGACGAGCCAAAGGTTCTGTCCGCAAGCCGGTTCAGGGAATCCAAAGCATGACAGCATATGATTAAAGGAAGAAGAACAAGACTTGAAAGAGGCCTAAGGTTGAACTTTGTCACATATATTTTTGTGCATGCATAGAAAGAGCTGCTGGGGGGAGGGGGGGGTGGGGCTGGGGTTTTAACTGAAGCTATTGCAATCCCCACATTTAAAAGGCATCTGGATGTGGATATGAATAGGAAGTGTTTAGAGGGGTACGGGAAAATGCTAAGAATTGGTCTGGAATAGTTTAGGATGTCAGCTTGTCATTTTCCAGTTCGACCAAATTGTCTGTTTCCATGTTATATATCTCTATGAGCCTACGACTCTCTGACGCATGTTCGACTTTGTGGATATCAATTTTGAAAAAATCTTGACGCTATTACAAAATAAATATGCACCCTCCATACCATTTATATATTGATCGTTCCAATTAGATTTTCTTGTAGTTGCAGCCTCTAATTAATTAACTGCTTTTGAATTAACACTCATCAGTGACTTGACTAAATATCTGTGTCTCCATTGCTAATGAGTGCTTATTGGTTTATATACCATCCCAATAGTGTGATTGCCCCTTCCCAGTACATTTTATGCTTAAGATTCACATGCAAATTCTCGTTTGAGGTCACATCTCGAAAATCCTTGTCCAGATATAACAGACTGTTTGAATAATAATTCAACTGCAAATGTTATGCCATTCATGTTGGTTACCTGTCGTTTATTCTTATCCATTCGTGAATACTTACGGGCAAGTACCGATTATTTTCTTCTGAAGCATTAGCTTCCATTCACTGTGAAAGAGGTTGGAACTGGAAAATAGGTGGCTGAATGAAATGTAAAATTACTTGGCGGGACATATTGCATTATACAACAGGTTTTGAAGCAATTACCTCCTGTTCTCCATTTTCTGTGAAAATATTTAATGTCAGATTTTTATCATGAAAGGTAAAACTCTCCGTCACACGTAACCATTTTTTCACTTTCAGTAAATACCACACTTGTAAGTTATCTGTCAATTAAAACATATCAATTCGTCGTGTGCTCTCCTTTTGGTTGATCTTTGTGAATCACACCCTACCATTTCTGGTGTGATTGCAGATGCTATCCATTTACTTTCCTCAAGGTAAACAGTTCAACAATTTACATGTAGGATACACTCTTAAAAGTACTGAACACTTTCAGTACTTCACAAAAGCTGGCACTTAATGCAAATAAACTGATTCTTACGACAGATAGGCAACTAGAATTTGTGAACGCTACAGGTAGTGCGAAGTAAAACCAAATAAATGTACTCCCACAAATCTAACCCCAGCTTCCAACTCCATCACACATGACACTTATGGCGACAAGCATGGAGACAAGATAATAAAGTGATGTTATATGTGGAGGAAACATGTCCTGCGAAACAGTTAACTAGCCTGTATAGATAGGTGAGTGCAGACGTTTCCTTAATTTTCCAGATGTTACAGTTTCCCGCAAATTTTCCTTCCGATTTTCTTTTTTCTTCACGGGATGTAACGAACAATTACGCATGATTCGTAACCACTTCCGTCTTTATGAATTGTTCGACTGAAAGCAAATGTCATCTGCCGAATCAGCATTGTGAAGACTTTGCCAATTTATTTAGCATCCCTCATCTATTCAGTTATCCAGGAACTCACCAGGTAGTTCGTGTCAGGCTCATGTGTTTGCCAACCACAGTTAGTCTGAACTGGACAAACCATTCAGCTGCACAACTGAATCTTCATTTGCATATTTATATGAAAATGGTAAATTCCACGAACACCTTTTTCTGTGGTTTGCAGCCAATCAAAATAACTTCTTTAGGTTGCAGTTACTTGATTTCGAATCATGCAGATCTTTCATTTCCTTCAGCATTTTATTTTGTAACATCATTTCGCATTTTCCTAGTACATTTTAACTTCAAAATGCATACAAGATTTTAAGAAATGCAACATGTGCGTGGGAGATTTACCCTTGCCTAATTTGACAGGTTAATTTTCATAGATTGAAAATTAAATTTCAAATCGACAGTATGTAATCTTCCAGAGGGTGTGCAGGTATTACTAAGAATATATTAAACCAACTGCTCTATTTTATTTAATTTTCCATTTTCTTCATTTCAAAAAAAAATGGTTTTAATCTCTGTCATATTTCTACAGCCGTAGCAGACACACCAACACAAGTAATTTAAAGAAAATTGTTCTCGAGCCTCCTGTGTTACATGCTGCACAATTATTCTTTCTTTTGCATTTGCATTAAATCTATGTTATTTGTTGCAATATATAACATCATCATTCCAATCGTGTGAATAAAAAATTTAGACAGAATGCATTTAACTAAAAATACGTTTATTTTTCGGTCCTTTGCCGCATTTTGGAGCATTCTGCATAATATTGAGAATATAAATCTTATTGCAGATCGCTTGATTTATAGAGATATAATAAATTAGATACAGTAAAATTTCTGCATCCATTGAATATGCTATCAAATTGTTTAAAATGTTTAACTCTCTACCAGATGCTATGATTTAAAAGCCTGTTGTATTACCAACGTATTAAAAATTGAAAAGATGATTATGTTTGAATCATTTATTTGGATGTCTGCTGGCATGCATTACACAATGGCAGCTTTGCTAATTTGCCTTCCCTTCGTCAGCTTGACGATTAATATTGTCACATAACAGTGAAACAAAATGTTATAATCATGTAATGGCGTATGTTGTGGCATTGTAATACATGGTTGACAGTTCAAACAGGAATATATCTGATGATACCGCAAACTGTTTGGAACAAATTTATTTCCACATGAACATACAATGTGCTTATGGGAATGATTAACTATCGTATACCTGTTTTTTTGTGTTAGCTAAAACTACATGTCAATGAAAAAAAGCGTTTCCATTTAGATGTGTGCCGAACACAGTATTGAATCTGATGGTTCAACGTCTTAGATTTTTGAAAGTTCTTGCGTTTAGCATGTACCATTACGTGAGTCCAAACAAGCAAAATTGATGACACAACAACAGAGTTGCAGTTTAAACATCCCGAGGTGTGAATTCTCAGCAGAAGGCATGTTGAGGGAATTGATAGCATAGATTTTTATTCATTCTGCAGCTTCGTTATGCCACATTCTGAAGGGGAAAGGCAATGAGTACTCATTTCTGCTGCTACCAAATGGCTCAGTTCCTTGCCTGGCAATTCTACTCATCATTGCAAGTTGCTTCTGTTTTCATTTGAATCAATGTTTACGGACCAGTGATTTCTCTTTTTGTGTGGTACAATTTCACCGAACATTTTCGTTGTGTAGTGTGACATTATCTGCTGCTGCATTTCCACCAGAAAACAAACGTAGCTCTCCAAAACCATGAATAAGCATTTCTTTATATGATAACAATGTTAAACTTTAGTACATTCCAGAGAAAGATTCGTTCTGACTTATATTGTAACATTGGGCGTAGTAAGTGCAAACCATATCAAACTAACATTGCTTAACACTCGATTGTAACAATTGCAATCTCCAAGAGATGTATTACATTTTTATCTACCCAGGAATTTCAGAATAAACTGAAACTATTTATGGATGGTCCTCCTTGGAAACAGATGGTAACCTCGGCTCGAAAATATATTCATGCAGGAGTCGTGGAACTGCTCGGCAGCAGAGACAAAATGGGTATGTTTAAGCATAATTCAGATAAAGGACATAACAATTGTGTTGTGAAATGTGCTAGGACAATGTTCCAAGTGGGTGATTTGTATAGCATGCATGAGAGACGGTTAACCTGTTTGAATATCATACAGTGTGCACTAAATTCCATGATATTTCAATTTGAAAGAAAAAAAGTTGAAAAGTCCAGTACACATTGATGTCGAGGCGAGCTGCAAAACGTTCAAATGTGCTTGCTGCACAAAAACAAACTGATAGCGGAGCATGATGCAGTAGAATCATCTTAATAAAATGTATTTTCAAGGCACTACTAATTTAGTTTTTTTAATGAGAACTTATGGAACAAATTCGGACATGACACAAAGCAAAAATCTAGTCTTAAAAGGAAAGAAATGTCTAATTCAAGAAAATAGACTGCACATTTGGAAGAATCGGAGAAGTAATTACAGAATTCGCGAATGATGCAGACATAGACATTGATGTGAATTCTGATCGTGACAAAACAAAAGGTGAGAGCACATGTTCCGTTAATATTTGCGGTTCATGGAGTTCTAAAGTGTTATATAGTTGGCAGGGATAAAGGAATTGAAGACGTTAAGATGGAAATGGAAGACCTACCAAAGGAAAACCGTACAATCCACTCTTTTGGGCGAGACATGGCTTAGATAAACAAGTCAAATAAAGACGAATTTGGAAATGCTTTCGAAAGAAAGTAGCTGTCTCCCTTATTTATAATGAACCAAGCGTTTGTTTTTTCGGATTGGCCATTACTGAAAATAATAGCGTTGTTAAATTAATAAGGTTTACGTCATATGATTGGACTCTGGTCGTTTTTACCATCTGTCCTACCCGAGGCAGTGGAAAAGGTGAGTACATTTGTTGCAAAGTGCAATGGTTGAACGTTAAAGACCTTTTCATTAATTTCATATATTTTACAGTATTTGCTTGTGAGTGGAATAATGTGAAATTTCTCGAGTAGCTTTGTGATGAAAATTGTGAAAATAATTGAAAGCTTTGGATGTTTTGAGAATATTTTCACAATTGAAAATCAAGTTCTCTTCTTTTCTCTACAGTCAAATGATTTGCTACAATAGATGCAGCTAAAAGATAGAAAACGCTGTAGGGAAACATAAAGTCCAGGCATTGAAAGTTACCGACTTTAATTTCTGAAATCTTATGAAGTCTAGATAGTTCTCAACTTGTTATTAAGCTGAAAGCAAAGTCTGTCCAAATATTTTAGTTGCATAACATGTAGGTTCAAATTTTTATTATGTACTAATTAACTTCATTTCCTTCCAAATATGCTTCTTTTTCAAAAATATTATTTTTCAACTTATTTTTGTATTTCAGACTGCTCGATATAATTTTAGCTCAGCATTTCCAGAAACTCACTTCTTAGGAAGAATTTGAGTATTCTTGTTAAACAAACGCAATTATATGATCAAATGTCAATGGCAAATATATCTTTCTGTGAAATCCGAAAGGACTTGTATAATAATGAAAATTATTTGCCAATTGTATAAATATCCCATAACATCAGTCTAAGGGATAATTTTATGTTATTAGCATACTGTGACATTGATGAAAAATAACGAGATGCTTTCCGATCATTTGAAATGCTATTTTACAACGAGTGAGGGTACCACTTGATTTTTTTTTATGGACCAGCCCTGACCTCATCAAAACATGAATGCAGCCCAGACCCTGAATTTATTAATTGTTTTAGACAGATAAAAGTACTCCAGAAATGATGTCGCTGGTCAAACGATTTGGCTTTAGATAAGTCAGATTATTTTTACCCAACACAGAATGAAACAAAAATAATCTAAAACAGAAATTGGAATAACACATATTTGAAAACCCAAAAAACATGATGTCCCCACAAATTAAAAAAAAACTGTTAGAATTTCCTGCAATATTCCCATATACACAACCCTTAGCAAAAATAAAATTCAAACAGAGGTTCTTATGGGAGGGGTGTTAGCCAGAAGGAGAGAGAGAGGGTCCGTGGGAAACGTTGTTTGAATCAGGGCACATTCATTTTCCAAAAGCTTTGATTCCTTGCTAAAACACAATCAGTTTTAAAGAAAGACTCTTAACTGAGAGAACGAGCCACTAACCGTCATTGTGTGTGTGTTAAAAAAAAACATAAATCATTCTTCCCTGTTTGTTCCCTTTGGCAGTAACTGTCAGCCATTAGCAAAATCTCTTATTCTGGACACATCAGAAGGTCTGCCTTTTAAAACCCCTCTTGAAGAAAACCAAGGACAACATTGTTAAATGAGCAATATCATCACACCTCCAGTCACAACAAGAATGAATGAAAGTTGGCTTCATTTTAAATCTGAAAATGTGTTGCTGGAAAAGCGCAGCAGGTCAGGCAGCATCCAAGGAACAGGGGAATCTACGTTTCGGGCATAAGCCCTTCTTCAGGAATCCCTTCAGGAAGCCCTTCTTCATTTTAAATCCCCTTAATATTGCACCGATAATATTCTACTATCTATATGCATTACGTTAAGTATATTCATGCAAATATGAAAAACTACAACATTCTCTTTCAGTCTGTTTACCCGCTGAGTCTCAACAATGAATCGGGGAAAGCCTTTTCTGTCCTCCCACATGCACAATTTCCAAATTGAATGACTGTAATAACAAGTTCCGTTTAAATAATGTGAAATTTTTGCTTTTAAATTTGTCCAAAACGTCAATGAGTTATGGTCAGTACGTAGAATCATATCAGATACATTGCTGGTAACACAAATGTTGAAATGCTTTTCATCCACGTTTCAACAATTGTTAGGCAATTACGTCTTCTCATCATGCACATGCTCCATTTGCAAATTCGATGGTTGTAATAACAAGTTTCTTCTAAACGATCCGGATATCCTTTTCTTTAAATTTCTTCACTAACTTCAATAGATTATGATATACATACATAAATGTCCCAGATACTTTATTATTAACTTACATGTTGAAATGTTATTACGCTAATACCAAAATCAAAATCTCCTTCTCAGCTGTCAAATATTTCTGTTGATGAGTGTTCAACTTCATAGAAGAATACCACATTGGCGTTTTTATCTTTTTGTCGTCTTCATGTACGAAACAGCAACAGCACCCAAATCACTCCCGTCAATAGCCACCTTGAATTGGTTTGCGCAATTAAGTGTGGCTGATAATGGTGCAGCGGTTAACACAGCTTCCAGTATGTCAAATGCTATCAGATAGAATTCTGTCCATTGAATCTTCCTGCTTTTCTTTAATAACTCTGTCAGTAGAGAAGCCACACTGCCAAAAATGGTATGAATTTCCAATAAAACCATTCTATCCTACGAATCGTCATACTGGACTTTCAGAAAGCTTTTGATAAAGTCCCACACAGGAGGTTAGTGAGTAAAATTGGGGTGCATGGTATTGGGGGCAAAGTACTAGATTGGATTGAAGATTGGTTGGCTAATAGGAAACAAAGGGTAGTGATAAACGGCTCCATTTCGGAATGGCAGGCAGTGACCAGTGGGGTACCGCCGGGATCCGTGCTGGGACCACAGCTTTTTACAATATTTGTTAATGATATAGAAGATGGTATCAGCAATAACATTAGCAAATTTGCTGATGATACAAAGCTGGGTGGTAGGGTTAAAAGTGATGAGGATGTTAGGAGATTGCAGGGTGACCTGGACAAGTTAGGTGAGTGGGCAGATGCATGGCAGATGCAGTTTAATGTGGATAAATGTATGGTTATCCACTTTGGTAGCAAGAACAGGAAGGCAGACTACTACCTCAATGGAATCAATTTATGTAAAGGGGCAGTCCAGAGAGATCTGGGTGTTCTTGTACACCAGTCAATGAAGGCAAGCATGCTGGTACAGCAGGTAGTGAAGAAAGCTAATAGCATGCTGGCCTTCATAACAAGAGGAATTGAATATAGAAACAAAGAGGTGCTTCTGCAGCTGTACAGGGCCCTGGTGCGACCACACCTGGAGTACTGTGTGCAGTTCTGGTCTCCAAATTTGAGAAAAGGCATTCTGGCTATTGAGGGAGTGCAGCGTAGGTTCACGAGGTCAATTCCTGGAATGGCAGGATTACCTTACACTGAAAGACTGAAGCGACTGGGCTTGTATACCCTTGAGTTTCGAAGATTGAGAGGGGATCTGATTAAGACGTGTAAGATTATGAAAGGATTGGACACTCTGGCAGTAGGAAACATATGTCCACTGATGGGTGAGTGCCAAACCAGAGGACACAGCTTAAAAATACGGGGTAGACCATTTAGGACAGAGCTCAGGAGAAACGTCTTCACCCAGAGAGTGGTGGCTGTGTGGAACGCTCTGCCACAGGGGGCAGTGGAGGCCCACTCTCTGGATTCATTTAAGAAGGAGTTAGATAGAGCTCTCAAAGATAGTGGAATCAAGGGTTATGGAGATAAGGCAGGAACAGGATACTGATTAGGAATGATCAGCCATGATTATATTGAATGACGGTGCTGGCTCGAAGGGCTGAATGGCCTACTCCTGCACCTATTGTCTATTGTCTATTGTCTATTGCTCTTTTTATCGATCTTATGGAAAACTCCAGAATTACCAGGATGGTTGCATTCTACTAGGACATTTGTCCATGTCAGAAAAATGAAACAGGAAGTTGAATTTTGTATTATCAAATGCACTGTTCACCAGGTATATCACCAAGCCTGCCTCCTGAATTCGATCCAAGAACGTTGATAAATTTTGAAAATGCTTTATTTAAAATCACCACGTCATACACATATGAATGCGTGTGTGTGTATATATATATATATATATATATATATATATATATATGACACAATTGAGTAATCCGGAAATAACTTTAATCCATCACCTATAAGATCTAGCTAATGCACTTTTCATACCAAATGACATGATTTCAAATTAATATGGTTCATTCGGGATTTAAAAAGCCAAAGTTGTCTTCGTTCTTCAGAATAATGAATCTACCAGTCTGCATGCCCTTATTTTCAATGCAGAATTTCAAACATGGTTTCAGGTATGATTCAGGATTTTCAACAGCGGTTGACACTGCGATACCCCTTTGGTTACCACTTGTCTTTTTGGAACATTATTATGAGCAAGCTCGAATTTCTACAACTCACATTGATAACGTTGTCTTGGAGCATGTGTCAGTCTCCTTTTGAATCAGTGCCGACTTTACAGTGTTAAGCATATAAGGATGTTGCTCAATCAACACAAGACTTCCTCTTTCTCCACCATGCATAGTTATTTTAGTACTTCCGAGCTGGTTTTCACATAGTTCGGCATGAGCTGTTAGTAAGAGTTTCAAATCAGTTCAGAATTTCTCAGGAATTTCTCAGAGTAATTTGCGTCACTTTTGACACTTTCTTCATTGACCAATATAATTCGACGAACGCCTAATTCAGTTTCCTTTGAAATTGGCTCTTCACTCTATGTTGCAAACATTAAAACATTCTCCTTTGGCTTTAATTCCCTCTCAATATATATCTTGAGGAGATTCACATGACACACTCTCTGAGATTCATTTCTATCTGGAGACTTTATCAAATAGTTCATCTCATTCAATCTCCTTTCGACAGGATACTGTTCACTGATACTTTCTATTAACGATTCAGCTAGCATTGTAGGTAAACTTTAACTCCTGAAAGCACTGAAAACAAACTTGTCTGTATCTTGTTTCACTGGATACTGGGATGTTTTCTAAATGCTTTCTGGCTAACTCCCCGCTCTATCTCACAGTTCTGTAAAGTTTTTCACGAAGTCTACGTGTATGCTCCCCAACTTTGTTTCTTGAATTTCTTCTTAATTCCTTTTAGCGGTATTCTTGCTACATGCTGAAAAACTAATTCAAATGGACTGAATTTGGTAAATTTATTTGTTGCGTCTCTGATGATAAAATGTACAAATGTACTTCCATTATCACAATTATCTGGATAATCAGGACTATAAGCACACAACATGGTCTTTAATTTATGATACCACCTTTCTAGCACTCCCTGCAATTGTGGCTGTTATACAATGAATTTAAGTTATTTTATTTATAGGTGTGCAGTACTTCCTTGAATAATGTTGATGTGAAGTTTAATCCTTGACATGAATGAATGTCAGTGGATAGTGCACGTCAAGAGAAAAAAATAATTTGTCAGGAAACGACAACCCTTGGAACCGTAATCTTGCTTAATGGAGTCCTTTTGGAAAATCTAGTGGTCACATTTATTCTGTTTTACAAACTCTGATTCCCACCTTTTGTTTCCGATGGGGTCATATGCAAACATTTAAACTAACGTAAACATGTTTTCCAATGAAGGAATGCGTATTAAAAGTGCAGATTTAATTACGTCCTTCGATATTCCAGTTATCTGACATGTATGACATTACTGGCAAAATGTAAGTACATGCTGATGCACACCACACTACTGAAATAATGTTTTTTGTATTTCACCTGGAGTTTTGCTTACTCAAAAATTACCTCCCACTGGTAGTTCATGGGCTGCCTGCGACATATCCTTTCTATAACCGACTGACAATATGATGAATTGTCAATCAATGTCTCAGATATCGATTGTTATCATCGATATTTCATGGAAAGTATTGGAATCCATATAGTGTGGAAACAGGCTCTTCTGCCCAACAAGTCTACAACGACCTTCTGAATAGCAACCTGACCAATTCCCCGAACATATTAAAAACATTCTCTGTTAAATAATGCACCCAACCTTCGCATCCCTGAACACTCTGGGTAATTTAACTCATCAGAATATCTTTGGACTGTGGGAGGAAATCAGAGGATCCGAAAGAAACACATGCAGACATTTTCTCAAGGCGTGAATCCAGCCCAGGTCCTTGGCAACATGAGGCAGGGCTAACCACTGAGCCACTCTTAAAGACCACTGTCTTCTCAGTTGACAGCACTCAGGGTACCATTCTGTTTTCTCTTTTGTGCATTGCTACGAAACGGGTCCCCACCCCTCAACACCCCCCCCCCCCCCCCCCACGCCACTCAACCCGGTTAATTTAAAGCAGCAGCACAGAAAATATTTATCCCATACAGTAATTTGTGAAAATTCGTGAGGCCAAGAATTACTCAAAATAAAAATTAACAAAGTTATTTCTTAAAGTGCAACAGATAATAATTAACTTACAACGTTTTACAATTTTTTCCAGTATTCTATACTTTACTTTCTCTTCCATAATAGCAGTCCAATAAAAATCTCAAGGAAAATAATAAAAATAATTACAAATTTAAGAATCAAGGAGCTTTTGGATCTTCCCTTCGCATCTTCCGATGTAGATTTTCTTCTTTTTCAGCATTTTTGTTTCACGAGTCATTGATAGATATAGGTAACTTTCAGAAAGTTATGTTTTGGGAACTCTGGACATCGTGGTGGCTTGGCAATTCTCCCCTCAATTGTTATCGTTTTCTAGGTCTTATACACCAAGTCATCGGATTCTTTCATTGTCTTTTTTAGAAATATTGTCAATATGCTAAATTCAAACTTGATTATAAGTTGGCATTTTGAAGTACAATTTCAACTGATTCGTCGAATTAAACTATATTTTTGTCTCATAACAACTAAGCCAGTTCTTGCTGCTGCAACAAATGTTATATGGCAAATTCACCAGCAGTCTGGGTGCTTGCCACGTCCTTCACGCTTTTATAGATACAGTACAGCTCTACCTTTTATAACACCTCCACCTTATGAATGAAATGAACCGTCATCATGAAAAGATGGCTTCGTTCTTCTTTGGTATTTTAAAACACATTGCCATAACATTCAGATAATTTTAATGTGATTCACTTTAACTTCTTCCTCTATCTCTCTCATCCCCCCTCTCTGTGTATATATGGCATGACAGAGATGAAGTTTCCTCTTTACTTTATCTGTTACATCCACGATAATGCAACTGTTACATGTACAATTTTTTAAATTAAAAGTCTGTAACTTAAGACTCCAATGAAATAGTCTTATATTCCTGTCTTTAAAGCGTTCTAAGAATGTAAGGGGATGGCAATCCCAGTACATAAACGTATCTGTGACATTGTTCGTGACCAACATGTTAAATGTTGGAAAGTGGTACCAAACACAATATTTCTTTTTTGATCACAGAGTATTACGTCTGCTGAATGCTGAGCTTCCTGAAAAGTAACCAACTGGCACTTCGATTCAATCCTCATTTTCCTGTAACAGTACAGCTCCAATTCCTATGCATTGATCGTGATTTAAAAATATTTGGTAAAATGTGGTGTAGTTAGACCTGGTTTAGTGTTACAAATTGCTTTGAAATGCTGGAATGCCTCCTGGCACTGTTTGTTAACCCGGAAACAACTCTGCTCATGAGTTCTTTTTTGGAATGTGGTGGGTGCGTTTTTCATTCCAAAGGACATCACTTTAAATTGATTTAGTCCATTTGATGTTGGAAACACAAATGTTATTTCCTCGTCTCTAATAAACGTTGCTGTAAGCATCAACGCAGTCAGTTCAATTTAGTGTTATAACTCACTTGTCCATCATTCTCGAAACAGACCCCCAATCTTCTAAATGGATATTGTCAGATTTTATTACCGTATTGACCTTCCAATAATCCAGGCAGAATCAGATAATCCTTTACATTTTGGGAACTGAGGCAAGCGGCATCTCAGAGGTTTTTTTCCGCCGCCTGCTTCATTCTACACTGTGCCCTCTTTAGGTGCTGTTTAGCAAAGTTATCTAATCGATTTAATCTCTTCTTCACCTCCGAACTAAGTGTAAGATCTATGACTTTGGTCCTGTCATTTTTTCTTTACTTCACTTCAAGTGACCTTTCACTTCATGCCCGAAAATTGACTCGAAGGGAGTGAACTGACATTCTGGCAGTCACTTCCTTTGCAACTTTACACACTTGAATTGGCACTCCACCCTGATCTTACATAAGGGAACGCTGAATATTTGTCCATCTATCCCACAAATTACCACAGTCGCAGGTAAGGGATCAAAAAGAATTCATATTCGCTCATCTCTCATGATCAGCAATTGGTTCCATCCGGTATCTCTCAAAATTATGACTTCTTGTCCTTCTCCTCCTGTTCTTTCTGAGGAAACATTTCCCACAGAAGCGATTTCTTTGTCGAGATCAGGTAGTAACTACATACCCAACCCCGCCAAGTCTCTGCACTTCCCTGCTGCTTCTTTGTTCTTCTTGTGGTCTATTTTACTCCCTTCACTGATGCTACTAGCTTAGCTTCTTTTACAACATCTTTTCCCACTGTTCCTTTAAAAACCAGCACTTTTACGCCATGTGTCTCATTTTACCAAATTGGGAAACTTTCATCTCTTTCCACTTTCTTGCGAATTTTTTAAACACTGTGGTAAATTCTTATCAGTAAGTTCGACTCTTGGTTTGCAGTTTAGGATCTCTCCTTCTCCCAACTTCTATCCTTCACAGGATGAAATTCCGGCCAGACATTTATGTTATGCACCAAAATGTGTTTGTCTGCTAATTCTGCAGCCCTTCTCATTTCCTGAACTTTCTGTTCTTCGACGTGATTTTTTGTCATCTCTCGAAGTGAGACCTTAAACTTCTCAAATAGAATAAAGTCTCGTAGAGGCTGAAAATATCTTATATATTTTTAAAGCATGCACCTGTCCATCAAACTGTCTCTGGTTAATTCTTTAGAACTCAACGCAAGTCTGACCTGGTTCCTTCAATATGTTTCTGAACCGCTTTTTATACGCTTCATGTACCAATTCCTAAAAAAACTTTAAATAGCCTGTATAACCTCTTCATAATCTCTTGACCCCTCATCTGGAAGCGCGGCAAATATCGCACCAGCACTGCATGCCAGATTATTTTAAATAATATTACCATAATCCTCAGACCTCACCATCTGCCTAGCCAATTTTTCTTTGAATTAGAGAAGGCTTCAACACCTTTTTCATCCAACTGTGGCAGAGATTTGACATCGTGTACTGCCTTCACTTTTAAACTCCATCCTTTTAACTTGACGTTGATAACTAAGTCACAACTACTCAAGCTCAAATTCTCTCTCGTTTTGGCTCATCTAAGAAGCTTTCTTTATTCTGCTGTCTCTATTACTCTCTCCCTTTCTTCTATCTCTATTTGCTCAACTAAGAAACTTCTCTCTCTCTTTCTCGAACTCTCTCCCTCTCTCAGCCCCACTTCTCTTTGTTAATCTTCTAACTCGCTTTTCCTGAATTATTATTTAAAATTCTCTACCGCCACAGTTTTTGTCTGTTTCTCTGATTCATGTAAATGTTTGAGTAACTCTCTTATAATTTCTGTTTTACTTTTGTCGGTGGTGAAACCAAATATAATTGATTTATTTATTCTGAAAGTATGCCTTTTTCATTTCCTTCTGAATTCCTTGGCAAACTTCAGAATTATCCTCAGATCCTAAAACTTTGTAACAATCTTCAGAGCCATGTGTCTCACTTTCAATTTTATCAACCACAATTCATCAAAATTAAACAAAATCGCCTCAATCTCCGTGTTGTGTGAAGATGTAGGCCATACCTTGCAAATGTTTAAATCTGCTGGGATCTTTCGTGTCTCCAAATCTACTCTAATCTTTCTAAACTAATTCTAATCCCGGACGAAACGCTCAAATTGTTTCCACATAGGTAAAATCCCAGACTGTGTTAATAGAGCAAGAAAGAAATGAGTTATCCCGGGTAGTATTCTGTCAAAATTCGAGAAAACAATGAATCATTTAAAGTAAAAATTAACAACTTCATTTCTTAAAGTTTAACAGCGAATAATTAATGAACAAATGTTTACATCTCCTGCCTCTAAACATGCTTTTACTTTGCGTTCTAAAATAGAAATTCGACAAAAATCCCCAAGTAAGATTAACCAAAAAATCAAATTTGAAAATGAAGCAGCTTTGGAAAAATCTCTGTACCTTACCTTCCTCTGTACATTTTCTTATGTTTAGATATTTGTGTTTCCACAGATTATTGATGGATACAGCTACCTTTAAGAGAGCTGTGACTCACGTTTACTGTACATGCTAGAGGCTTGGCAGTTCTCCCCTATACTGTTCAGTCTTTTTCCATGTCTTCTATGCCAAAGCTTCGGATTGTGTCATTTTTAAAAAAACTTTTGTCAATATGCTAAATTCAAACTTGATTGGAATTTGGTACTTTGAAATATAATTTAAACTGATTGGCAAAATTCACATTTGTTTTTCATAATAGCAACTAAGCCAGTTTGGGTTTTGAGGTTACGGGAAGGTTAGATAAGAAGTTGGTGTGGAGAAGGTGACAAAAGAAGTCATGACATTTTCCATGTCAATTTCAATGCTTGTGGTTTCAAGAATAAATCAAAATACAAATGTATTTAAGAAGCTTTGCTTATTGGAATGTCCGTACAATTCGAATAGTTTGAACATATGCAATTGTTCACTTTCTATAATCTATTAAATTAGTAGCATACTTCGTTCTTTCCGAAATTCTGTTACTTGTTTTTCGCGGTTAGAATGTCTGCTTCCGCCCCGCTACCCACCCCCCCCTCCCCCATTGTGCAATATAAAAAATCACAATACTTACGTTTCGTCATTTTTCCAAATGTCGTTGATCCGAATATGGAAGGTGTGGTTAATAACTTTGTAAACGACACATAAATTGGTGGTGTAGTAATCGGTGAAGAAGGTTATCTTAGAATCCAAAGCAACACTGATCACATAGGTGAAATGGGCCGATGCATAGTGGATGGCATTTAATTAGTAAAATGAAACGTGTTGCATACTTGAAAGGCAAACGAGTGCAGGAATTATACCATTAATGGTCGGGTCCGAGGGGCCATTGTCGAACAAACAGAACTAGGGAGCAGGTGCATTGTTCTTTGAAATTGGAGTTTCAGGTAGACAGGTTGGTTAAATAGGTTGCCTTCATTGGTCAGTGCACTGAATATAACAGCTGGGCTATCACGTTGTGATTGAACAGGACAATGGCTAGGCCACTTTTAGAGTACTGGATTAGTGGTGCTGGAAGAGCATAGCAGTTCAGGCAGCATCCAAGGAGCTTCGAAATCGACGTTTAGGGCAAAAGCCCTTCATCAGGATGAAAGGCTTTTGCCCGAAACGTCGATTTCGAAGCTCTTTTGGATGCTGCCTGACCTGCTGTGCTCTTCCAGTACCACTAATCCAGAATCTGGTTTCCAGCATCTGCAGTCATTGTTTTTACCACTTTTAGAGTAATGTTTAATTGTACTCTCCCTGCTATAGGAAAGACGCTGCTAAGCTTGATAAGATTCAGTAAACATTTGCAATAATGTTGCCAGTGTTGGTGGATTTCAGTTATAGGACCAAGCTGAATGGGCTTGAACACTTTCCATTGGAGAATCCGAAGGTGAGCGGTGACTTCAGACAAATTGACAGCTCGTTAGAGGCATGCATTTTTAGAATAAACAAGGCCTTCGACCAAGTGTAGGGAAGTCCAAAACTATAGTGTGTAACTTTTAGTTGTGAGGAGAAGGATTTCAGACAATCTGAGGGTCAACATTGTCATGCAGATTGTGCAGGTTCAGAACAAGTGGCCAGAGGAGCTGGAGGTGTGTATAACTACAACATTTAAAAGACATTTGGATGGGTGCCTGAACAAAAAGTGTTTAGAATGTTATGGGCCAAATCCTGTCCAATTAGAGTGGTCTGTTGAGAACCGCTGGTCAGCATAGACGAGTTGGAACAAAGGGCCTGTTTCAGTTCTGTACAACTCCATGATTCGATGAGTGTATGAAGTAAACATAGTCACTTGTTTTCAGGTCTAAAACATTGTCCATAACTTAATAAGAAAACAATAACAAGATAGTGATTCAATTAGATATATTTTAAGTAATTTCTGTGTAGATATGAAAGAAATGTCGACTCATTTTTAGTCGGACCAAGTTCTGTCAAATATGAAGACTCAGAACAGCTGGAGATTGCAATTTTCGACAAATTGATAGGTATTATCAGTTGACTTTAAGAAGTTCAGAATGGAATTAAGTTTGCATTCAGAAGCCAATTGGTTTTGCTAAAAGATTACGTCAGATCAACAAACGTTAACCACCAGAACTTGATCAACAACAGATCGAAAAAGTAGTCTGAAGGGCAATACACTCAGTAAACAGGAAAAACGCGGAGTAGCTAGCATTATGACGTTTCGTTTGCATGTAAGTAAAAAACAACTGCCGACGTTAGAGTTTAAAATATGCACGAAATGACAAAGCATGAGGGAAGGGATTACAAAAGTGCATTATCGATATTAAAGGCTCTCTGATCATCTTGGTTCTTGCAAAACCTCGATGTATTCAAAATAATATTATTTTAAGGGAATATCCTTCTCTTTATGAAAAAGATGGGTATGCAGTTCGATACAGTGGACAAAACACAAGTATTATAATGTCGTATAAATACATACCATCAAATTTAGTGAATAAAGCCTGCGACTGAAAGAAAAACATGGAATCGTCAATGACTGAATGATTTCTATGTATTGTATGAAAAAAAGTATACATCATGTACACTTCCCCAGTAATAATGCGAGAATTCTGTAACTGGATTATATGCTGAAAACGTTGGAGTGCAATCTATAAGTAGAAAGGGACGAATTACATCGGGAAGCTTCTATTAAAGCTTTCTTTAATAAGCAAACACCTCTTGATTTTGTTATGTTCTTGTTTAGAAATGGAAGCACTGGAAAGAAAATTAAAAGTCACAGGTCAGAAAACAATGTAATTCTTTTATTTAATGATTACATGGCAATTAAAGCGTGTTACATTGTGTCCACTGGTGAAAGTTCCGTTTTGAAATGTGATTTGACTTTGTCTAAATGTCTGAGATGGACACAAACTTTTGAAAACATCTGACGAAAGATACAATACCTTTGGAGACAGAATTTGATTTTCAAATATATTTGTAGAATACATGGTACACACAATGTATTCCTTTGGTCTGTAACTCTGGATTTGTATGTCCAACCGTGCAAAGTCTGACATAAAATTGCAGTGTGTTCTGTGTTATTTGATAACTTCCAATTCAAAGATTTGCGTTTAGCTTTCGTTTTGGCAACTTCGAAGTAATACACACCATAATAAGATTCCCCATTTAAGAAACCGGTCAAGAAATCCAAAAGATTATGTATTGCCATTAATATTATGTAGGAGATTATTTCAGCCATTTTCTTTCTGCAAGCATTAAGGGTTGTTATCCTCAGAATAAAACAGATTTCCACATGCTTTGCGAAATATTGAGTTTTCTGAGATCGGCAAATATTGATGCATTGTCTTTTTCGATAATGGACACTCCTTTCGTGATATACACGATTCTACAGCTTCACCTTTAATGTTTATAATCTTGGCAATGCTAGCCAAACCAATCTCATCCATTTAGCTCTGCCAGAGTTTGCGATTTTTGTAGGAAACTTCAGAAACTTAAACTAATATAAAGAAATAACTCAATTCCATCGCCATGATCAGCAACGATGTACATCTGATTCAACTGTCTGTCACCACATTATGCTTGATACGTTGGAAAAAGAGCACATTACTTTGTGATGTCCACCACTGTATATTTTAGTACGATAAGCAAAGTAAACACTAATTTCATTCCACTGGCCATTCACCTAAACAGTGTACCTCGTTTTGCAGGTTTTGTTTTCTCGATATTCCATGCAAACGTGATTATCAGTAGATTATCTCTGATTTAGCACAGAATTTGAAAGGCGGAAATTGAACAAGCTGTTTATTGCAAAGACGAAGAACAAATTTGTTTCGGGCTCTGATACATGTTTCTTATTTCTTTGGTACCATGTAATGTCATGCTTCACCTCCATTCAATTGCAGTCACTGTGTTGAATTTGAGACGCTGTCCTCAACATGACAGCACATTACAAAATGTTATGTGACATTACGTGAACTGCATTTTTCAGTCTTTGTACTGGTTAAAAAGATAAATGGTAAATGTAAGATATTTCATATTTGTACCACTGTCAGAGTTAACTGATCTACTCCCCAATAGATGTAATCGCTGATAATATGCATTACAGATTTATCTTTTACTGGTGTCCATTTTAGTTTGCTCATAAACTTTATAGTTTCTCAATTTGACTGTTTTTCAAGTGCGTGTCACATTTTGTCAAGTAAATTATTTACTCACAAGTATTTACATACAAGTATTCCTCGTTCAAAAGGCTGAAAACGAACTAAGTTTTGAGTAAATTTGCGAATTCTAATGATAATTTGCCATGATTCCATTTTTTATTGTAAAATCACAGAATGAAAACAATCCTTTCCAAGAGATTCTTACGGAAAAGACAAACCGCCCTCAAAACTACCCAGGAAAGTAGACTAAAGACTAGCTTTTTAAAATTATTTTAAGGAAAGTGTAGGTAATTGCATTCTTGATGGATTTTCATTTGTCAAACCACTCGACTTTAACCAAACCTCAAATGATATCTACACTGCCATTAAAATACAGAAAAAAATTGAACTGAAATGAAACAATCTGCAACACAGCAATTGTATTGAAATGTTCAACAATAATATATATATAAAACCAATTATGTATTATATGCCAATAAAGGAGTATCCCATAAAGTAAACCTGAGCAAAGACATATTCAACAAAATAGGTTGTCTCACAAGCAATTCTCGACGACTGAAGACAGACACAGCTCTTAGTCATTACAGAGTGCAATAACAATTTCCACATTTAGAATGAAGACCACGGCAACTACAGAAAGGTAAAACTGAAAATCGTGATTCTGAGGAGGCTTAACCCCATTTATGCAGGCTGCATCCTTGTTCTAAATGTTAAAGAAGCCTCACAAGATATCTATGTTATTGCAGACTGCACGGTGACTCTGTCTAACCTTTCCTCATAAAGAAAGGGCAAACTAAATTTCTGAAGTGCATAGCGTCACAAGTCCGCTTGAAAGGAAACAACCCATTAATATATAAAGATGGCGTCATTTCTAAAAAGCTTTAGTCTTATACTATGAATACGAACAATATATAGGCATGAGATTGATTGCAAGCATGCAAACATTTACTGCTACGGACTAATCTATTTCATTATTTGCCACCACCGTGCACCTCTTTCATGCTTCATCAAACTTGTTACAACAGAGCAATTAAATTCACTCGAACTGGAACATGTATAATTTTGACGTTGAAGGTTGCAATAACAAGCTGTATTGGAACAATCTTTTACATTTTTTTTACAAAAACTTCAAGTGGTTATTATCAAAATATACAACTATCTCTGCCAAATTATTGACAATATGATTGTTGGAATTTTGAAATAACAGCACAAAAAGCAAGGCCTTCTTTCTGTTGATAAATATTGAATTTACTGAAAGAATTATCAATACTTCCTTCTGTGTTCTCGTCGTCTTCATAGAAATGTACAATATTGACACATATATCACTCATATCAGTAGCCAGTCTCAAATGGCATTGTGCATTTAGGTGTGGCTAACAATGGGGCATTGGTTAACAACGTGTTCGGCCCATCAATTGCCTTCTGCACTTCTTCAGCAAGTCAATTAGTAGAGCAATCACTTGCCAGATTTTGGTATATTCTTCACGTAAGAAAAGAAAATGTCTGAATTCCGTGAATTGGAGAGATTGACTATTTACCTAAGGTCGGGAAAATACCCAAATGCCCAATGGCAGGGCAAAGGAAACTGACGTACCTTTTTGTGGATTCACTCTTAACAATGTTTAACACCAAGCTTGCCACCTGCAGTCAAATGAACAATTTTGGTCGATATACCAAACTTTCCTTCAATACGTGACTAGAAATCACGATATTGTCAAAACACAGCACGAAATTGGGTACTCCCGAAATGACTGTATTTGATTGTCTTCAATATATATCTTCATTTCTCATACTAAATGGCTTGCGTTTGAAAAAGTGCACTTATTCGGCATCAAGAACACCATACCAAAAATTTCTTAGCTCTTCCGGAAAAAATCGACTTCCAGTTTCTTTCGAGTCAGTCCCACCTTCCCAGTGCTGCATCCCAAATGTGGAATGGGATTCGAAAAAGATTGTCTATGATCTTTGATTTTCCGTTTGTCCACAAATACTCATTGGGCAAAATCTGGTCTTGGCAACATTACTGTGGGTGAGCTCCATTTGCTCTAACTCGCTTCAATTGTTTTGTCTTTGAGTAGGCTTTTGATGTCTTATTGAACCTTTGCCAACTTTGAAGAATTAAAAGTTAAGTTTAGAAGGATGCTGCTTAACTGGAATAATATTTCTGATGTCTATATCATGCATAATTAAAATAGAGCTTCCCAATTCATTCCCACACATTGCCTCAGGTGATTGCAACAACTTGTTGAAGTCATTTCGAAATTCCTCTGCAAGGCAACTCAATAATTCATTCCTGTTTCTGAGAACTTCCTCACTGTCCAAATTAATTTAAAGAAATTCAGAATCACTATCATCAGAACTTGGATTTTTACACTGTATTATATATATTAACACATTCTCCTTTTACTTTCCTTCTTAGTCAAAAAAAGTTTTGACCATATTCACGTTGGGGAAACTGTTTTTTTTTCTGTGTGGCGTTGTTATCAAACAATTCACCACACTCAATTTCTTTCTGGATTGATGAAGTCGACTAAATCATGCGTTATAAAGTTCATCGACCGAAAAAATAAAACTAACACTTTGTTTCCAATAGAAAACGTAAGCTTTTTTGACTTCTTATGTGCATCCTGTTTCACGACATGACGTGACACTTTCAAATGCCGACTTGCTAAATCAAGCCCTTTATTTATTATTTCACTAAAAATTGTCAAATAGTCCAAACATATGAGCTCTAAAGTCTGACTCATCAATTTCTCATCACTGCATTTCAGCAGTCCTTTCACCTTATGTCTGAAAAGTAATCCACGTGCACTGAATTTGATTTATGAGATCCTTCCTTCATTTCAACATGTGCGAATGGAATTCATTTATCCAAATCCTCAGGATAGTCGTCACTATAAGGACCCAACATTGTCTTCAATTTAGAATGTGACTATTCTCGTGATTCCCGTGAGTCTAAATTGTACATAATGCATTCGACTTGTCCTATTACTAAGCTATCCATAACCTCCTTAAATTCTTTGAGTGTAAAACTTGATCCTCGACATGATTGTATATCCATGAGCAGTCAAAGTCTCGAAATACCAACTAGGTAACTTCTGCACAATCCTTCACGATGTTGGGCAATGCAAGAATCTGTTAAAGTCAAATACGTGCATGCAATATGATAAATTAAAATAATTCCGTGTTTATTGCAAGTCCCAGTCCTATGCAAGCAATTATGCATTTTTTAAAAGCATTGTCAAACGTGTGAATGGGTATTAAGGATGCTGATTATGTCCGGTAAATGCGTTCTGAGCTTCTTAATAAACTGATGATGAAGACTTTTTTTTTAGAAAACTCATGGCATTCCAGACATTGAGAAACTTTTTTTGGTATCATCGTTTAAATTTTCTTAATTACAATATCCATCTGTTTGCAGTTCTTGTGCTAGCCACAACACATCCTTCTTATCGCTACCAAGAAAACAACTTGATGAACTTCTGTCCATTTCTTATTGGCCTGAATATCAAATGGTTCCCATTTCTATTTTTTTTAAAAAAATATTGTAACATTCTTAAAATACTCAGCATATTCTTTCATATAATTTTTGTTTTGCTTCAACTGCTTTAACTTTTCATATTTTCTTTGTAATTCTGCTAATTTATCTGAGCTAATAATATCTACTTTCTTATCTTCTTTTCTTTTGATTGTTCGTGTAATTATGCTTTCTGTTATTTGATCATTAAAGCCCTTACCTTTAATGATGAATTTCTCTTCATGTTTCATACTGTGGCTTTCTGAACTTTTTACTGCGCTGTTAGGAGAATTCCTAGGATATACTTCCTGTAGCACAGCGGTTTCCTGATTTTCTTTTGTGTTTTCCACCAAAATGAGCACCAGCCACAAATGTTACGCAGCTAATAATTAACATGGATAAATTTTATTTCTGGAAGCAACATTTCCTGCACTGCTCCTAGCCATACTTGAGCACTTTTCAGAGGATTCCCCAATCCCATTTCTTGTAACGGAACATTGCACTTGTCATCATGAATTCCACATATTACCATCTTTGCTGGCAATTCTACTTCTGACTTTCATATCTCCGTATGCCTCAAATAATTGTTCACTTTTCTCGTAAAATTTAATTTGTGCATCCGCTCCTCTGGAATACATGAATAAACATCACCCTCGCAAATAATCATGTAAAGAGAGCTGGCACTTCCTTTTCAACCAAACCCTGACCAGTTGTATACTCTTTTGCAACTAATTAGCTTCCACACTTTTTTTTATCATTTCAGCAAAATTCACTGGTTTATTTATTTTCCCACATCCGTCTTCCCAGTACATTTTATTCAACCTCACTACTGAGATTTCAGGCAGGTGATATTATTACACGAGAGGCAAATGAGCTTTGTTTTTACTTTTCTTTCCCCCAATGCGGTTCCTTTCTTTCTTGTGCTAATCTATCTTTAATATCTTCAATGATATCACATTTTCCTTAACATCTCAAGATTTCTCTGCACGCCCTGTTTCTATTCTTCACAGATTACAACTGATGTCGAAATCCAAACATTTGATTATGAACAAACACGTAGACATGTGGAATATACACTGTGATCTTGTCGTTTAAATCTCATTACTTCAGGAAGTGAAGGTTTGAACTCCGTCAATATTATCATCTCCCTAAAAGTGTTATACGTTAGATCTATTTTCAATGACCTTATCACACTATCCCATTACTTTGTTTTAATTTTTCAAACTCTGAACGCAATTGATGAGTTTATTACTTATTGCATGCTAAACACATTGTCTGTATATCTTCAGTGCTGGGATTCGAGCTCATATACACAAAAGATGGCCTGTCTCACCTTTCCATCCTAACCAGAAAACTCATCTGGTACTGATCGAACGAAGTCACGAGCTCAAAAACACAACTTTGGTTCAAGAATTAGGATATTGTATCCGGCCATTTTGCTTGTGTTGTCACTTTCTCAAATAAAATGAACACGGCTTTTACATTCTTCTCATTAAAATTGAACAATGCTTGGGTATATTTTAAAAAAAAATCAACGCCAGACCTCTCGTTACGTTGGCATTTCTCTCCATCTCTTTTGTCATCACTGCTCCTTATCTCCAATACTCCATCCACTACTTTAAGTCTACTTTGACTTGTCAGTTCCAAACTGTGAAGCTCACAACTATTTTTGTTTTCCCTTTCGTTAGCTAGGCCTTCATTTTCTTCTTAACTTTCTGTTTTCAATCGTAATTAACAACGTCTCATTTCCTCTTCATGTTCGAGCTGCTTCATTTTCAAACGAATTTCAGCCAATTCGCATGATCCCGATGGCATTTCCAAACATTGCAATTATAGAGCAATTGCTGCGACTTCCTCCCCTTTGCACGCCGACAGAGGTAACCCCACCTCGAGATTGTCTGAGAATTTAAAAATCTTTGTCTTTTTAACTTTCTGCAAAATTCTGGAAATAAGTTCTCCCCTGCCCAGACATCTCCTCAGATTAAATGAGCCATTATTATGCAAGGCATACACTATTTAAATTAAATCAATTCCACACCCGAAAAGGAAACACCACACTCACTTGTCACTGCCTATGAAACCAATAATTCCAAACGCAACCTGGAATTAGAGAACATGATCTCCAAAACTCCTGACTTTATTGTAGGCAAAGGCAATACCCTCGACCTTCAATGCATGTGATGAACATACCCTAGATGAGCACATTTTCTTTTTGCAATGGTAAATGTAAGGTGGTGCATTACCATTGAGAGAGAGAGGTTTTTTTTTGTATAGATATTTATACATATCAAAGAGAGAGAAAAAGAGGTCTGTGTGTGTCGAAATGTACACAAAATAAAACGAAAGGAAAGTAAGTGACTAAAATGTAAAGCTGTCGAATTGCTAAAAGGCCATGAAAATATCCTTGGCGAATGAAAATTGCTATGAACCACGTAAGATCCCCCCAAAACATTATAAGAAGGTAGCCGGATACTAGGTTTTCTAGTTATTATAGGCAGATGTAAGTTAGGTATAACAGGAGTGATGCATCTGGTGAAACCACTCACTTTTCTACAAAAAAGAGAATTTGTTTAAATGCTACCAAATGAAACACGTACAAAAGAGAAAAGAAAACCAGAATAACTTAATCAATCTGAAAACATAACTGACTTGATCACAACTTAATATCGCTGTTCCAAATTCCTGCAATATTCCCATCATTAGACCGGAAGACAGAAAAGGTAAATTCCAACCCAAGTTTCTTTTCCGGCAGATATGTTAGAGAGAGAAAACACAGCGAGAGATCTTTTGCTGAAGCATGGAACCTTTCACTATCGCTGCTTCTCTGCCCCCAGCAGTTTCTAACTGCAAGAATGAAACCAAACTGAAGAAATCCCTGAACAGGGACAACTGACTACTTCTCTTTCATTGCAAAAGTGACGTAACAAAAACAAACAAAAACTCTTTTCCTTAATTGTAGCCTGAGGCAACATATGTTTAAGTACAATCAAAGTGGCCTTTAGCCGAACAATTCAGAACCTCTGCGTTTTTCAACCCCACTTGAAAAAAAATCTTAACCTTGTTAAAGGAGCTGCATTATCACATCTACACCCTTAAAATAATGAAACATCAATGTCCCATAACGGATTAATTTTAATACCTCTTAATCTTACACTTTCATACACGGCAACACATTTATATTACATTGATTACAATCATGCAAACATTCGCGAGTAAATTACATTTATGTCCACTACTTCTGTCACCGAATGCCTTAGTTTCTCATCCAAGTCTCGCGAATTCGTCAGCAATCATGTTTTCTCGTCCAGCCATATGCACAATTTGCACACATTCATTGGTTGCAATGACAACAGCATCTAAACAGTCTGGAATTTTCTTCACAAATTTCTCCAAAAACATTCGTGGATTCTGATCAGTACATTCGTTTGTCTCAGCTATATTACTAGTATCATAAACGTTGAAATTATATCACAATACCATGATCAACGTCTCCCTCTTAAATGTTAATTAATTCTGTGAATTAATGTTCAGTTTCTGAGAAGAATGTCCGGTAGACATTTCTATCTTCATGTCATCTTCATATAAAAGCATAGCTCAGACAAGCAGAACACTTGCACCGATATCCTCTTGAAGTGGATTTGCTTGATTAACTGTTGGTAATACTGAGGCACGGTTTTACACAAAGTTAAGGCTGTGAAATGCCTTCGAACAGTCCGTTGTGCTTTGAAACTTCTTGTCTTTATGTAATAATTCAGGGAGTGGAGCAGCCACACTGCTAAAATTCGCTGCAAAATCCCAATAAAACCCATGAATTGTGACACTGTTCCTTTCCAATATGGTATTGCACACATCCCACATAGTTTTGATTTTGCATTCGTCAGGAGCATTTGTCCATGCCAAATAACATGGCTCAGGAAGTTGAGTTAGGCTTTGCAAATTCACTGACAGCCAGGTTTATCACCAAGGCTGCTTCCTGAAGTCTATCGAAAAATATATTCCACACAATTGATAATGTGGAACTGAACTGATTAGGTAGTCTTTGAAAAGGGACTAGCACATTTTCCTTGCTGGATGGGATGGCTTTATAGTTATACAGTCACATGGCATTATGAAAGCCACAATTGCCTTCAGTCTATTGGGTAAAGATACCTGCCAGTACCCTCGGATGAATTTCAACTTGGAAATATAAGTTGATCCTCCCACCTTTTATAAAGTTAAAAATCACACAACAACAGGTTATAGTCCAACAGGTTTAATTGGAAGCACACTAGCTTTCGGAGCGACGCTCCTTCATCATTGATTTTTCGATAGTTCTCGTAAAAACTTTGGATACTATTTGGAATTGGAATCATTACCACTGGTGAGCTCCAATCACAGCAAAAAAATCTTCGATTACACCCTTGTGGGACGTTATTTCCAACTCCTTTTGAATCTGTGCCAACTTCAGGGAATTTAACCAATAAGGATGTTGCTGAATCTGAATAGCTTTTCATATCCCGAAATCATGCTTTTTTTTTGCTCATCCCAGCTTAATTCCACATATCTCAAAATGCAATACTTTAAAGAAATCTTTCCCATCTTTTCGATTTTACTGGAAGGTAGCACAATAATTCATCCCAACTTCTGACAACTTCCTCATTGTACTCTTTAATATGAAGAATGAGAAATTCTGAATCCTATGACCTTTATGCTTCACTTTGTTTTGTAACTTGTAACACATTCTCCCTTTGCTTTTCTTTCCTATGAAAATGCCTTATAAGCATATTCACATAACACACTCTGTTAGATTTCTTTCTCTCCAGAATCCTGATCAAGTAGTGCACCTCAGTCAAACTACTTTCGATTGATAAGGTCCAATAAATTTTGCTATTAAAGATTTACATGTCACTGAAAGTAACTCTGACATTTTTTGTCCAACAGCAAAATTGCGGATTTCTGATTTCTTATCTGTTTCTTGGTCCACTGTATGATGTCGAGCAAACTTGACTGCTGTATGAGGCCATTCTCCAGAAGAATGTCACACATTATCCAAATATGTCGTCTCTGAATTCAACTCACCATTTTTTTGATACCTTTTTCTTTTGTCCTGTCTCATCATGTAGAGAATATACTTCAAATGAAATGGTTTAGGCCAATTCATTTGATTCATCTCTGTTAGCAAAAATACAAACGGAATTTATTTATCACAATCTTGATTTTCAACTCTTGACATGGAGTGTAATGTTGATGCCACCATTCTAGTGCTATCTGCGATACTGGATCTTCTGCAGTAGATTGAATTGTTTTATTCCTTGACTGTCTGTTACTTTCTTGAATTTATGTAAAATTTGAAACTCGATCTGATTGGATCTCTTTATGTGTAGTGTATCTATTAAAAAAGAATTGAATTACTACTGCAACACTTTTACATGTGATATTGTATCATAGACTGCTCTAAGAAAATCTCATGGACACATCCATAAATATTAACAAATACTGATACCGACACATTGTTTTATTTAGAGGATCAATTCTGTAATCAATTAGGACCCGTGTAACATATTTGTCAAATGCAGGAATTGCTCTTAAATGTGGGGATTTTGTTTTTTGCCTGCGTTTTCCAATTGGCTGACATGTATGACATGTTTGCCCAAATTCAACTACATCCTTGTGCAGTGCAGACCAAAAAAGGTTTCTGCATTTTTACGTGGTAATTCGTGAGTGACACTATGCAATTGATACTCAATTCTATGTCGAGAGTGTGGTGCTGGAAAAGCACAGCAGGCCAGGCCGCATCTCGGGAGCAGGAAAATTGACGTTTCTGGCAAAACACTTCATCAGGAATGAGGCTGGGATCGTCAGGGGTAGTGGCATAATTGGGAAGTGGGGCTGGGGGGAATGTAGCAGGGAGTGCAATAGATGGAAGGAGGTGGAGTAAAAGTGATCAGTCAGAGTCCAGGCTGAAGCAGATAGGCGGGGAGGAATTTGGACATGTGGGACAGGTTCTGAAGATGGTGCTGAGCTGGAACGTTGGAAATGGAATAAGGTGGAGGGATGGGAAATGAGGAAACTGATGAAATCCACATTGATGCCATGGGGTTGGAGAATCCCTAGGTGAAAGACGAGGCGTTATTCCTCCTGACGTTGTTGGTAATGGAGTGGAGATGAAGGAGTTCGAAGACCTGGATGTTCCTGGCAGAGAGCATTGGGGGTGTTGGAGTGTCACGCCACAGGGTGGTGGAGTTGGTTGGTGCGGGTGTCCCAGAGTGTTTCTCTGAAGCACTCTGCGAATAAGCATCCTGCCTCCCTGATGTAGAGAGATAGCAGCGGAAGCAACGGAAACAGTAACTGTCATGTGTGGAAGTGCAGGTGAAACTTTGATGGATGTGGAATGCTCGTTTGGGGCTTTGGACGAAGGTGAAGATAAGGTGTGGACACACGTGTGCAATTCCTGTGGTGCCAGTGTCCAGTTCTCGGAGGGGAGGGTGGATTGTTGTCGGGCAGAAGCTGATGAGGTAGTTGTGCAGTGAACTTTCTTTATGGAAAACGGTTGAGGTAGGGAGGGAAATATATCTCTCGTGGTGGTGGAGTCCATTTGTTGGTGTTGGAATTCGCAGGGGATTACACGGTGTCTACAGAGGTTGGTTGAGTGGAAGTTTTGGACTGCGGTGCGTTGTGCCATTTTTATGGTTTGAGGAGTGGGTTTCGAGGGCAGAGACATGAGACATGCGTTTTGCTGGAAGGTATCATTCAAACATGTGTGATGGGAAATCACACGCTCCACATCCGAGTTTACTAATGACATCGAACACTTCTTCTACTGCCTCTACCTCCAAGCTTATTAACGCCCACACCTCCCTCCTCACCTCAAACCAAGGCCCCAAATGACCCTTCCACATTCATCAAAGTTTCGCCTGCACTTTGACACAAATCAGTTATTGTATCGATTGCTCTCGATGAAGTCTCATCTGGGTCGACAGCAAGCCTACTGGCAGAGAGCTTCAGAGAACATCTCTAAGACACACACACCAACCAACCCCAACACCATGTGGCTTCAACTCCCCCTTGCACTCCACTAAGGATATGTAGGTCCTTGGTCTCCATCCATCGTCAGTTCTGTATTAGCCGACGTCTGGATGAAGATGTCCTCATCTACCACCTTGGGACCTTCCAACCCATGGCATCAATGTGCATTTCACCAGTTTCGGTATTTCCTCTCCCCTACCTTATCCTAATCCAAGCTTTTAGCTCAGCACCGACCTCATGACTTGTCTCATCTGTCTATTTTCCATCCCAGCAATCTGCTCCATCCTTCCCTCCGACCAACTACCATTGCCCCCACCTCGATCCACTTATTACACGCTCAACTACTTTCCCTCACAGGCACAACTCTCCGCAAATTTATCTCTACACCCCAAGGCTCACGGCCTCATTCCTGGTGTAGGGCTTCTGCTCGAAACGTCGATTTTCCGGCTCCCTGGGTGCTGCCTGACATGCTGTTTTATTCCAGCACCACAGTCTTGACTCAAATCCCCAGCATATGCCGTCCTCAATTTCGCCTACGGCCATTCTATAACCTACTGGTAATACGACTTGATCAACTTCTGCCCATTTCTCATCCGCCGGAATATGTGATTTTCTCGGTATCCTCATGAAGGCATTTTTCAAAGGATTATATCACGCAGGGATACATTCAGATTCTTTTTTCCTCTGTATGCTTTTTGATGCAATTGCTCCATTCATTCATTTTTCTGCTGTTCGTCAGATCCATTTTTTTATGACATATGGATGACTAATTTGACATCCATCTGTTCCTGTTTGCTCTCATATATCTGTTCAAACGGGGCCTCTGATAACTCCACTTCAACTTGCACAAATGGACGCATTGGCATCTACTGTTTCAACTGGTGACGTTTTGAGCGCGCTACCACACCATCAAGAATATTCCAAGCACATGCCTGCGATAATACCTCACTTGTCTGATTTTTCACTGACGTTTTGAGCACATGCCTGTGAACTCGGCTTATTTTAGCAAGAACAATATGCATTCCTGGCGCTGTGAGTTCTTCCTGTACTCCTGCCACGACGTCTTCACTTTTAACTCGACACTCTATCCTTACTCTACATAATTCAGCACTTATTGTCTCACTTATATTCCACTTCCATGTTCTTTGGTAACAGTACTCCTGAGGTATCAATCTTTTCAACTTTAATGGATCTTATAACTCTTAATATTATAACCTCTTTACTTGATGATCTCTTCCTACCTGGGTAAACTTTATCCTTTGCAATTATGTGGTTTAAGAAGACCATAAGACATAGGAGCGGAAGTAGGGCCATTCGGCCCATCGACTCCACTCCGCTGAAGACCTGAAACTTGCTCCTTCAACAACCACTGATCAGTTTGTAGGTGCAGATTTGTAACCTCTACTGTGATTTCCGTTACCACTCCAAACGAAAACACCAACCACTGACTTATCCGGTTATCTTACATCTGGGTTCCCAGTGATTTCTCTAAATGACTGAAAAAGTGGTAGTATTGTGGACTACTGTATTGCAGTGATAACACCGCACAAGTTTAACTTCTCTTCCCTTTCAAGTGTATCTTTTTGTCACTTTAGTAATCATCCTTTTGCTTCTCACCGTGAGGATTTCACTTTTCCGCAATTTATATCACTCATTGATTGAAATTGATGTTTGAAGCCAAAAATTACTTTATGGACCAACTCGCAATCATCAGCCAGTGCAGCTACGAATCTTGCTGTTTAAACTGTCTGCTCTTCGACATGAGTTCTCAGTACATCAGGAAGAGAAGTTTTATACTCCCCCAAAATAATCGTCCCTCAAAGAACATCATAGGCATTTTCTATTTTAAATACCCTTTTCGACCTATCAATATTATTCGTTAGATCCATTCCATCTCAATCAAGGCTTTATCAGTGACCCTCCTTAAATTGCTGAAATGTTGTTGGTCGACTTCTATCATAAGCTCAAATGAACTTCAAATGGCGTTCTTCCACTCGACACATGCCAGAGATACTTCCTCTGATAGTGATGCAAATGTCTCACTAGCGCTATCTAGAAGTTTTTTCTTTGAATTATCAAAATCCATTTTGTCACTGGCCACGTTATTTGTTTAGCCAAATTCTCAAATGAAATGAAAAATGCATCTAAAACGTTCTCATAGAATTTCAGCAATACTTTTATATATTGAAACAGATCCACATCAGGTCTTTCGCCATACTGGATTATTTCATTCTCACTTTCTTCCTCATTAAGCTTACCTTCAAACTTCATATCAACTCTTTCAAGCTGACGTTGATCTCTTCATGTCAATTTATGATGTTCAACCTCTCTCTCGTTCTTTCTTCCTTCACACTTTCTTTCTCAGTCTTCTTACTCTCTTTCTCTCCCTTTTCCAATTATTTTTCTCCTGCCTGTAACTCAAGCTGCTTCATTTTAAATTGAAGTTCAACTACCTCCAAATATTCTTATAACTTAACCAGAAAGTTTAAATGCTGAGTTACTGTTATAATGTTCTCCGCAATTATCATGTATGAAGGGGTTTAAACTCCAGCTTGACTAACAATTCCAGCTTAACTAAAACTTCCAGCAGTTTTGAATTGTCTATCATTGTAAAACTTCAAAGTCACGTCTTCCACACCCACAAGGTTCTTCGTAATTGAAAGAAACATGTTTGCAACAAGTATAGTTAAACGACCCTAACAACGATCAGTCACTGCCTTTGAGGAAGTAAGGACTGCAGATGATGGAGGTCAAATTCGAACAGTGTGATGCCTGAAAATTGCAAGCGTTCAGGCAGCATTCGAGGAGCAGGAGAGCCTATGTTTTGGAACGTGTGGAAGGATGGAGGAAGGGTATGAGTGAAAAATAGGAGGGTAGCAATGTGGCTGGATTTGGACAGCTGGGAAGTGGATAGGTAGATACAGGTAGGGGTGATGATGGTAGGACGTGATCGAGGGTGCAATGGATACGTTGGAAGAAAAATGGGCGTAAATGACAGCTGAAGAGGGCAGTTCCAATTAGAAGGGTTGGATCTGCGTTGAGGTGGGGGTGGGGGGGAGATGAGGAAACACATTAATTCGAGGTTGATGCTGCGTGTTTGTAGCGTCAGAAGACAGAACATGAGTTTTTTTTCCTTCAAGCGTCATGGGAGTTGTATTGACGTTGAAGGAGGATTTGCATGCCCCTGTTGCATTGGATGATGGGCGAGTGCGAGAGTTGAAGTGGTCAGCCACTTGGTGCGTGTTTTCCAGAGATGTTCCATAAAACATTCTGCTATTTGGCGTCCAGTCTCCCCAGAGTGGAGGAGACCTCATCGAGAGAAACAGACAGATGTTGAGGTTTTTGGATGTGCAGGAAAATTTCTGCCAGATGAGGAAGGATCCTCTGGGGTCTTCGACGGCAATAAAGGGGTAGTTGTAGGCACAAGTTTTACACCTCTTGCAGCGGCCAAGAAAGATGAAGGAAGTGGAGTGGCGGGAAATGTCTTATCAGTACATATTACTTCCCATCTCCCTGCGCCAGCCTCCAGTCCAAACTATCACCATAACACACCCCCACCTGCATTCACCTATCGTCTTCCCAGCTACTTTCCCATAGCCTCACGCAACCGACTATTTACATCTCAACTCCCTGACATACACGCCCCCCCTTCCACCCCCCACCACCCCCCCCACACACACACACATTCCTGATGAAGCGTTTGTGGCTGATAACTCTCTTTTCCTGCTTTTAGGATGCTGCCTGACGTACTGTATTTTCCCTGTTGACAAATTGTTACTATAAGACTATAAGACCATAAGACCATAAGACATAGGAGCGGAAGTAAGGCCATTCGGCCAATCGAGTCCACTCCGCCATTCAATCATGGCTGATAGGCATTTCAACTCCACTGACCTGCATTCTCCCCGTAGCCCTTAATTCCTTGTGACATCAAGAATTTATCAATTTCTGCCTTGAAGACATTTAGCATCCCAACCTCCACTGCACTCTGTGGCAATGAATTCCACAGGCCCACCACTCTCTGGCTGAAGAAATGTCTCCGCATTTCTGTCCTGAATTCTAAGGCTGTGTCCACGGGTCCTAGTCTCCTCGACTAACGGAAACAATTTCCTAGCGACGACCATCTCCAAGCCATGTATTATCTTCTAAGTTTCTATTAGATCTCCCCTTATTCTTCTAAACTCCAATCAATACAATCCCAGGATCCTCCGCCGTTCCTCATATGTTAGACCTACCATTCCAGGGATCATCCGTGTGAATCTCCGCTGGACACGCTCCAGTGCCAGTATGTCCTTACTGAGGTGTGGGGACCAAAACTGGATACAGTACTCCAAATGGGGCCTAACCAGAGCTTTATAAAGTCTCAGTAGCACAACAGTGCTTTTATATTCCAACCCTCTTGAGATAATTGACAACGTTGCATTCACTTTCTTAATCACGGACTCAAACTGCATGTTTACCTTTAGAGAATCCTCAACTAGCACTCCCAAATCCCTCTGTACTTTGGCTTTACGAATTTTGTCACCGTTTAGAAAGTAGTCCATGCTTGTATTCTTTTTTCCAAAGTGCAAGACCTCGCATTTGCTCACATTGAATTCCATAAGCCATTTCCTGGACCACTCTTCCAAACTGTCTAGATCCTTCTGCAGCCTCCCCACTTCCTCAGTACCACTTGCCTGTCCACCTAACTTTGCATCATCGGCAAACTTCACTAGAATGCCCCCAGTCCCTTCATCCAGATCATGAATATATAACAGCTACGGCCCCAACACTGAACCCTGCGGGACACGGCTTGTCACCGGTTGCCATTCCAAAAAAGAAGCTTTTATCCCAACTCTCTGCCTTCGATCAGACAGCCAATCCTCAATCCATACCAGTAGCTCACCTCGAACACCATGGGCCCTCACCTTCCTTAGCAGCCTCCCGTGTGGCACCTTATCTAAGGCCTTTTGGAAGTCTAGTTAGACCACATCCACGGGGTTTCCCAGGTCTAACATACTTGTCACCTCTTCAAAGAACTCCAACAGGTTTGTCAGGCACGACCTCCCCTTACTAAATCCATGTTGACTTGTTCTAATCCGAACCTGCTCTTCCAAGAATTTAGAAACCTCATCCTTAATGATGGATTCTATAATTTTACCAACAACCGAGGTTAGGCTAATTGGCCTATAATTTTCCATCTTTTGCCTTGATCCTTTCTTGAACAAGGGTATTACAACAGCGATCTTCCAATCATCCGGGACTTTCCCTGACTCCAGTGACTTTTGAAAGATCTCAGCCAACGCCTTCACTATTTCCTCAGCCAACTCCCTCAGAACTCTAGGATGTAACCCATCAGGGCCAGGACATTTATCAATTTTAAGACCTTTTAGCTTTTTCATAGTACATAGAACATAGAACAGTACAGCACAGAACAAGCCCTTCAGCCCACGATACACCTTTCTAGCACGTTCTGTTTTGTAATGGCAACCATACTCAACTCAGCCCCCTGATCCTTTTAATTGTTGGGATATTACTCATGTCTTCCACTGTGAAGACTGATGCAAAGTACTTATTAAGTTCTCCTGCTGTTTCCTTATCTCCCATCACTAGGCTTCCAAGATCAGTTTGAACTGGCCCAATGTCTACTCTTGCCTGTCGTTTGTTTCTTATGTATTGAAAGAAACTTTTACTATCATTTATAATATTACTGGCTAGCCTACCTTCATATTTGATCATCTCCTTCCTTATTTCTCTCTTTGTTATCCTCTGTTTGTTTTTTTAGCCTTCCCAATCTTCTGATTTCCCAGTGCTCTTGGCCCCTTTACAGGATCTCTCTTTTTCTTTGATACATTTCCTGACTTCCATGTTAGCCATGGCTGTCTAATCCCTCCCCGGATAATCTTTCTCTTCTTGGGGATGAACCTCTGTACAGTGTCCTCAATTTGACCCACAAATCCCTGCCATTTTTGCTCTACTGTCTTCCCTGCTTTCGTCTATTTTCGTCAGTTCCTCTCTCATGCCCTCATAATTACCTTCATTTAACTGTAACACCATTACATCCGATTTTGCCTTCTCTCTTTCAAACTGCAGACTAAACTCTACCATATTATGATCGCTGCTTCCTAAGTGTTCCCTTACTTTAAGATTTTTTATAAAGTCTGGTTCATTACATAGCACTAAGTCCAGAATAGCCTGCTCCCTTGTGGGCTTCATGACAAGCTGTTCCAAAAAGCCATCCTGTAAGCATTCCATGAATTCCCTTTCTTTGGATCCACTGGCAGCATTATTTACCCAGTCCACCTGCATATTGAAGTCTCCCATGATCACTGCGAAATTGCCTTTCTGACATGCCTTCTCTATTTCCAGGTGCATGTTACACCCCTGGTCCTGACCACTGTTACTGCCCTTGCGTCCAAGAAACCTAATAACAGTTGAACCTCCAACCTGCTATGGATCCGACCAGATACTATCAAAACATTTTACAAAGTTAGACAAGACACGAACATTTCTAATTCTATTAGGCGGGTATAAGGTGGAATGTGGAATGCAGCTGCTCTAAACAAACAGTATTAAACTAAACAGAATTCATTTACAGAAGATATCATTAAACACAAAGGAATGAGACCAGAATATAGAACAACTTAATCAACCCAAAAACTCGAATGACTGTATCATAATTTAATGATTTTGTTCCAATTTCCTGTAACGTCCACATACATGTACCCATTGATAAACCAAAAAAAAAGATACGTTCATCCCAAGTTCTTCCAGTAGAGATGTTAGAGAGAGATATTCACCCTGCGATGACTTTCTGAAGCATGGGACTTATCTTCAGTATCGTTGCTTCTGTGTCCCTAGCAGGTTCTGACTGCTAAAACTAAACCAGACTTCAAATATCCCTGAACTCAGTAAAAGTGGACACTCATCTTTCATTGCACCAGCATGTTTTAAAGAAGAAAAAAAAAACATGATTTGTTCTTTTCTTCGATTGCTGCCTGAGGCAGTATCTGTTAGATTTTAGCAAAGTAGCCTGAACCAAGACAAATCTGAAATTGTTTTATACATCCACTTTCGACATACAAAACAAAACAAGTACAACATAACCTTGTAATAGAGCAGCCTTTTCACAATTCCAGCAGTGCCAAGATAATTCGGGATTTTGGTTCTTACAGAGTCTGGAATAACTGCTTCCCCATTTAACATCAAAGACCATAGTAACTGCCGAAAGATTAAACGAAAAAACATGCCTCTGTGACACTTTTACTGCATTCATTTTGTCTAGTTGTATCCTTTCAAATAAAAAAACCCTCGCAAGCTGCTTATTTGATTTGCTTTGAGCACACAATTCGAAACACTTGCCTCAATATTTCTTCGTAAAATAATTGTACCATTATGCATCACCATGTAAAGATATCTGAACGTTTTTACTTTTGTATCGCTGACAGAGAATCTTCATTTCCGCATCACTCGCATTTACGATGATATCTCACTTTGAACATCTCTGTAAAGTTAAGCTACCTAATTTTCTAAAACATGGTTATTCATTATAACCTCAACAGATTTATGTTACATAGAAATGTTTGAGCTGATTAACCAGAAACATCATGACACAGCAATGCCTCATCAGAAAAGCATTTGAATAAATGTATTCCTTCATCAGACATGAAACTGAGTGACAATTCTGATCTTGTCATATTTAGATTTTAAAAATGCATTAATTTCTTCGCATTTTCTGTTGCAGAAAACATGTTACAACAATGTCAGAAAGGTAATCGTATGAAAATTAACCGCTCATGCTCTATTGAGCACTCAACAAAAGTATTCTGTAGGCGTTTTCTTGGGATAACTCATATTGTTTCCTTTCTTCAATTCGTAGAGTTTAAAGAAAAGTCTCAAAACGATGGTGAGTCAACAACCATTCTCAACTGAACAAATGCGATAATGTTGTCCTTACGTATTGTCATGTATCTCTTATTATTTGGTGTCAGAGGTTAAATTTGACCATGAGGAACTGATGTACAATTCTGCATTTTTTCCTACTAATCTCTCAACTGAAATCTTTTGAAGGTAAAAATAGCGAGTGAGATTAGCTGTGAATTCCACTTTATTTGTTCTGATATTAATGCTCAAACTCCATATTGGTTATGTTCACAGTAAATTGAAGCAGTAAAAGTCGTTTAATCAGGCTAGCTTTTGTTGCCATTCAACAACATTCCCCCCCCCCCGATCTGTTGCTATTTCTACTTCGTAATCACCACCGTCCGGTGACAGCGAAAAATTCCAAAGATACAAATCATCAAACTGTAAATATCGTTGCAAAACATGCCACAATATTGCCACGCAATCATTTTGCATTATCAATCACGAGAAACCAATTGTGAGGTCGTTTAACTTTAGAGTGATAACTACTCTAGCGACGGGGAGGTTAAGAAGTGCAATCCTTCACGGTAATCTCTGGCGCCATAGGAATTGAATTTATGCCATTGGCACCATTTTGCATTACAATCTGGCAAGGATCATGATGTGTTAAGTTGTGCGCTATGTCAAAACAAAAAATAAAGTTGAGTTTCAAACATCTGTGAAGGTTTATTTTCTTTTCCAAATTCCACCAAATGAAGTTCCAATTTCCTTACGTGCAGGAAAAACAGGGCAGACAGAACCTGAAACAGACCATTCTGTCAAACTCCCCATGTCAATCGCGATTCCAATGTAAAGGTGTTTCCTGTGCTTGGCTCATACCTCTGCAAACCGTTTTTTTATTCATGTACCTATCCAAATGTGTTTAAAATTTTGTCACTGTACCTGCGCCCATGACGTCTCCTTGCACATTCACACACTAATCAGTCTTTCTGTAAAAAATGGTTGCTGCTCATATCATTTGAAATATTTCTTATCTCAGCATTAGAAATATGTCACCCATCTAAAATTTTCCCACCTTAGCGAAAAGACCGTTGCTCTCCATATTATCTACACCCCATGTCGCCAACATTTCTAATCTATCATCTCTTACTCTCCGATGCTCCCGTGAAAATGCTTCCATCATATCCAATGCATTTTCATATCGTAAACTATCCATTCCCGGCAACATCCAGGTAAAAAGGGCGACCAGAACTGCCTTAGATTACCCCATAAGAGGCTTCACCGAAGTCCAGTGAACCCCAATGTCCCATGTCCTATACACAAATATCTGAGCAATGTAGGCAAGCATGACATTCTTAAGAAACGCATATTACTGTGGCGCAGATTTCTAAGAATTGTTCACCTAAACACATAGGTCTGATTGGCCTGTACAACTACCTTGGGCCGTACTATGAATTCTATAAATCCTGGCCTTGTTTACTTTATCAAAATGCTACCTTGCATTTATACAAATTAACGTCTGTCTGCCAGTCGACAGCCCATTGACCCAGTTTATCAATATCTCTTCTTAACCTTATGACACTTCTTCAGATTCCTCGGCAACAAACGTTTTGGTGTCAGCCAGAGACGTACTAACCCTTCGTCTTATATTCTAATACAACCTATTGATACAAATATCAAGCAAAAAGGGAGAGTCTCCTGAAACCTGTCGAACACTACTGGTCTCAGTCCTTGAGTCCGACAACCATCTCCCAAGGCTTTCTGTGCTGAACTATGTGGTGAGTTTTATAGCCAATTAGAAAGCTGATACTCTGTCTGAAGTGATGGCAGGATCACTAATTAGTATTACAAATGGAACCAAACATAACGTGGTTATGTTTATAATTTTGAAAGATTTCTCCTTTCAACCTTTTTCTAAATAATGGACACCCTAAATACATTAGCCATACAACAGTACACCAGCCCCTCACCCACCCTAATAAGACAGAGTAACACCAAAACTGGTCAAGTTTTCTCCAAAATGCAAATACCGGATTCATGTTATCAATCTAAAACACCTCGGAATTACTTGAAAAATATTTATAATTTCCTTCAATTCCGAAATAAAAAAGTTCATAAACATTCCGTGTAGTTTCACCAAGGTCCTGAATACATGATTTATGCCATCTTATTTTTATGTTCTAGTCCCATTGTAATGAATAGCATCATTAAAACGAAAAAGAAAATCATATTTTGCCGCATTATCTTCTATCTGGCATTTGGTTGTCTCATCTTCCTATCCGTTTCAAAGCATAAATCATTACCTATTTCGGAATTAGCTGAATATCTATATAACATGCCACCTCTCCTCTCATCTCATTCCTTCAAATAAATTATGGCAAGCTGACTTCACAGTACATTTACAATTCCATTCCTTGTGCCATTGTAAATACCCTCTATGTGTGGTCAAATCCTGCCAAGATTGAACGTTAACATGTGATAATCACAATAGAAGCTGAACTACGTGCGAGTCATTTCGGCTCAGCTCAAGTCTACTTAGGAAATTTCCTATTGAAAATTCACATTCAATGAGTTACACGAGATCAGGAAGAAACGATTCATCAAGCATTAAACACAATCTGACTGAGAATGAAGTCAGGAGAATTTTGTGGCAACGTGGAAATGGATAGCAGATGGTAAGAGGAATTTTTGCTAGATATGGTTTGACGCACAGATTTTAAGGTGATTTGAGTAGGATAAACTGGAGTTGAGGATCAGGTGCCGATAAAAAATGCGTGATATCAATCATACGCCAAATGTTCATTGGTTGATGATATTTGACAACGTGTTTAGAAACTATTGGCTGCTGTCAATTTGAAGGTAAGTGTGGGAAATATTTACAGTATTGTAGAATACCTATCCTTAATCAAATTAAAAATTCAATAAAATATGTTCTGAACAAGGCAATGTGTTGATACTACATGGCACGAGAATTGGTGGACTATATTGTGATTCATGATGGGGAAAGACACTTACGACACTCTGGCTCAGAGATGATTTGCTGCAGTCTGAGCTTCAAACGCAGTGTCATGTCAAGGTAGAGGTGTGTTACTGGATGCAGTATTTCAGCAGAGGGTCAAAACACTTAAATTGATTTTGAATGATGTTAGTGGTTAGGTACAGTCGGCTGCAAGTATGAGCCAGGCAGGAAGACGAATTCAGAACGTAGTGCAGAAGTAGCTTCACTCTTTGAGCATGCCTTGTTTTGTTGAATGTGTCATGGTGGTTCAATGTCGAGCAGTATTACCTGATAGCATCAAGAACCCGTTTTTGATTACAGCCTCAGGAGAATCTCACTGTGGATTTTGCATATTCTGGTGTGGTTTGGTTCTGCACTTTCCTCCCACAGTCCAATAATATGCAGTTTAGATTGAATAACTGTACTTTATTGCCGGTAGCATGCCCGAGAGTGCATGCCAGATGGATTAGCTATGGAAGTTATAGGCTTACAGGTTTTCATTCCGTGTGGGCGGCTCTTTGCATGAATTGCCCTCACAAAGTCATTCGGACTATCTTCAATCAAACTATAGTTTTCCACGTAATTACAATCTTCTCTCTCAGAATTGTCCCCAATACTTTGTCCACCTCTGACGTCAAATCTACTGGTCTGTAATTCCCATAATTTTCCCTATTCTATCATCTGGTACGACTGCCATGAACAGTGAGAACGCAATGATCATCGCCAAAGGCGCAACAAGCGCTTCTCTTGCGTCCGCCAACATGTTATGGTATAACCCGTCTGACTAAGGGGGTGTATCTATCCTTAGGTGTTTTTCAAAATTTCCGGCATATCGTCGTTCATAGCATCAACGTGCTCTCACGCATCAGCCCGTTTCATGCCGTCCAAGGTAACATCAACGTCTCTCTCAGTAGTGAACATTGAAACAAAGTATTCTTTCAGGACCTCACCCACTTCATCTGACACGAAGGGCAAGTTCTGTCCACAATCTCTGAACGACCCAAATCTCACTCTGGCCATCCTCTTGTCCTTACGTAAGGGTAGAAAGCATTAGGATTTTTCTTAATGTGACCCACTAAAGCGTTTTCATGCTCCTCTTAGCTCTCCTTAGTTCATTCTTCAGTTCTTTCCTGTCTACATTGTAACTCTCACAAGCCCTTTCTAATCCTTACTTCCCCTTCTTTCAGTAAGCTTCCTCGTTCATCTTGAATGGAGGTTCTGCATCCCTTTTCACCCAATGTTTATAAACGTGCCATCCCTTCTGTGCTTCAGGTACACAACTGTACAGCGCTATCAGCGGTTTCTTCCTAAATACCTGCCACATTTCTATTGTGCAATTTTCTGAGAAAACGTGTTCCCAAATTAGTCGCCCAGTTCCTGCCCACAGCATTGTAATTCCCCATACTCCAATTAAAAACTTTCTCTTAGAACCTACTCCTATCCTCTGCCTGAGTATATTGAATGTCAGGGGTTTGGATCACCCACACTGAAATGTTCTCTCACCAAGAGCACTAAAAACTGGCCTGTTTCCTTGCAAAGCATCAAATCCAATATGGTCTCCCCTCTAGTTTCATATTTAATTACTGCGTCAAGAGACCTTCTGGGACATACTTGACAATAACTGCTACATGCAAAATACTTGAGCTAAATAGGTTCCAATAAATATTAGGGAAGTTAAAGGCACCCATGTCAACAACTCTCTTACTTCTTCACCTTTCCAAAATCTGCCTCCGAATCTGCTCCTCTGTGGATATATTGCTACTGGGGATCTTGAGAAAACTCCCAATAAAGTGACTGCTCCTTTCCTATTTCTGACTTGCACCCATACTGACTCTGGAGACAAACCCCCCTCGACGACCATCTATTCTGCAGCTGTGATACTACGCCTGATTAATAATGCCACATCTTCACCTTTTTACATTCCCGTCCCCCTTAATTCATTTTGAAACATCTAAACTCTCAAACACCCAGCAACCATTCCTGCTCTTGTGATACCTAAGTCTATGTAGTGGCCACAACATCAAAGTTCCAAGTACTGATCCCTGCTCTGTGTTCGCCACACTTATTCTAGACATTTCTTTCATTAAAATATACACACTTCAATCTATCGCACTAATTGTGACTTTGATCTGATCAAGTTGCTATCCCTCTTCACAGACTTTCTGCACACTACCTCTGGGTATTTACTACATACCCGATAATCTAATATGTATTCAAGTTCCCACTCCTCTGCCAATGTAGTTTGAACCCTCCTGAAGACTTTCCACCCAGGATATTCGTGCATCCACCAGTTCAGGTGCAACCCGTCCTTCTTGTATTCTAATAACCTTCCCCAGAAGATATCTCATTGTTTCACATATCTGAAGACCTTCCTCCTACACTAGCCCCGAAACCATGAGTTCATCTGCACTCGCTCTCTATTCCTAACCTCACTAGCACATCGAACCGGTAGCGATCCTGAGATTAATAATCCACTTGTGTTGCCTTCCAGCTTCCAAACTAACGTCTTTTATTCTCTTTTCAGTATCTTCTCCATTTCCCTTCCGATGTCATTCTAACCAATGTGACTGCTCTCCCTCCCTATTAGATTACTGTCGTCTCGATTGGAGATATGATTGAACCTGGTACCTGCGAAGCAATCTACTAACTAGGATTGTTGAGGTTCTGTTCGCCGAGCTGGGAGTTTGTGTTGCAGAAGTTTCGTCCCCCGTCTTGGTGACATCATCAGAGCTTGGGAGCCTCCTGTGAAGCGCTTGTTTGATGTTTCCTCCGGCATTTATAGTGATTTGCATCTGCCGCTTCCCGTTGTCCGTTCCAGCAGTGGCCGGTATATTGGGTCCAGGTCGATGTGCTTATTGATTGAATCTGATTGAAACAGTATATTGGGTCCAGGTCGATGTGCTTATTGCTTGAATCTGATCGGAAGCAGCAGATACAAATCACTATAAATGCCGGAGGAAACATCACAGAAGCACTTCACAGGAGGCTCCCAAGCACTGAGGATGTCACCTAGACGGGGGACGAAACATCTGCAACACAAATTCCCAGCTCGGCGAACAGAACTACAACAACGATCACCCGAGCTACAAATCTTCTCCCAAACTTTGACCAACTAGTATTCTCGTTCGCGAACACAGAATCTCTTTTCTGTTCCTCTCAAGATTGTATCTCCTGTCACTACACCTGTCCTATACCCCTCCCCCCATTCCTTTCTGAGACACAGAGCCAGTCTCAGTGCCATAAACATAGCCGCTGTGGTTTTTCCCTGTTTGGTCGTCCCTGCCAACAGTATCCAAAATGGAATACTTAGTTTTGATGGGAATTATCACATGGTGTCCCTGCACTCTCAGCGTATTCTCTTTTCCTCTGATGAACCTCATTTTTTCCTGTAACGTAGGTATGACCGACTCCCTGTAATTCCTTTCTGTCTTAGTATCATCATTATTGAATAAGCAAACCTGCCAGTTAAAAATTGGTGTGGAGAAATGGGTCCAAATCTGTGGGACATTCTCATCAGTAGTGTCGAATGAAACATTTGTTCTGATCCGACTTGATCCAACTGAATCATCCTGGAACCAGGTTTCTTCCGAATCACATAAATAAAGTGTTGATAGACTTTAAACGAAGTAGTAGGAGAGTGAGATCAGTGCCATGCAAAAGATTACAGAAAATGTACGATTGGGAGGGTTCAATAGAAGTACGTTTTTAGAATAATTAATAGTTCAATGATGTGGAAGTGATCAGGACTCGAACTTCAGCCACAAAAGATAAGGAGAAACTTTTGAAAAGAAGACACTCAGTGCAGGATTGAGGGTGCTGTTCTTAAATGCAGGCAGTATACATAACGAGGTAAATGAGCATTTGCACAGCTTGGAAAATACAGATGCAAAGTTATGGGGAGCCCAGACGCATTGTTGCAAGGGGATTGTTGTTGAGAACTAAACATCCGAGGTTATTTGATACACTTGTTATCATATTCATCTTGAAGTGTAGGACAGAGACGATGGAATCACAAATGAATAGGCCTGTCTTCAAATATGTGAGGGTGGCACTATCCAGAATATATTATAAAGGAAGCTTAGCACGGAAGATTGTGGACAAGCAATGCTTGCAATGTCGGGGATAAGGCTGGAGGTAGACAAGAATTTCATTCTAATGAAGATGCGGCGGTTAAGTGATTCATGTCTGATAGGGAAGTCCGGGACGGCTTAAATGCAGAAAAAAGATTTTAAAACAGGATGAGGATTAATCAGAAAATGAAGGAAAATAGGAATTGTTTGAAAAACAGAGATAGCAACGTAAGAGGCAGTGGACAAAGGGGAGATGATTATCTGTTATGAGATTAAGTTATCTACTAACATAGATGAATTTTGCCACAGTTTTGTTTGAATGACTTTAAATGCAAGCGAGAGGCCACAGTGGAAAATAAACTATTGGAAGATGAGACTGAGGAAGTAGCAATTAGAGCCAAAGGAATAACAGAGAAACTGAATAAGGGCTTTGCATTAGTTCTCAGAGTGGAAAACACCAGCAAATTATCAGAATGTCAAGGCAGTCATCGTAGAAGTAAGCATAGTGGCCACACCAGGGTGAAATGGCTGGGTAAGTGAAAGATCAGAAGATAGACAAATTATCCGTATCGGATGTGTTACCAAATAAGAAATTGAGAAGATAGCTGAGGATATTGTAGAGGAACCACTGGAGTAATGGAACAGGCCAGCGTCTTTGCAAACTGCTAAGCAAACTCCCTCTTTTAAGGAAGGACAGCTGCAGATGGTAAAAACTATGGAGCTGTTTGCCAGACCTGTTTTATTCGTCAGATTTTAGAATCCGTTATTACGGATGAGATTTCTAAATATTTGAGGTTTTTTTGCAATAATATGTTGGAGAAAGCACAGCTTTATCAAGGAGAACTCACACGTGATGAATATCATAGAATTCCTAATGACAAAACTGGCAATTTACACAATGGAATGTCAGTGGTATGGTATATTTTGCTTTCCAGAAGTCCTTTGACAATGTGCTACAGTGGAGGCTGTGGTAGAAGGCAGCCAGTACAGGTAGAAAGGTGCTTTTTTAGGATTGCAATGAGTGACCTGTGGATTTGCACAGGGGTCAATGCTTGGATCGCATTATTTGCATTATACATAAACGATGCACATAAAGGAACTGAGGGCATTGTTGCAAAGTTTCCACATGGAACAAAGATACGTGGATGGGCAATTATTGTTGTGAAAGTGTAGAGGCTATTGAATGACTTGGACATGATAGGAAAATGAGCAAACACTTTGCAGATAGATGCATTGTGGGAAATATGAGATTATGCGCTTAGCTCGGAAGGATAGTGACATATTACGTTTTCTAAACTGGTAAATGCTTTAGAACTCTGAAGTACAAAGGCACTTCCGAGTTTTAGTTCAGGATTCACTTGAGATCAAAATGAAGATTCGGGTTGGTGGTTATAAAGTCAAATGCAATGTTGACATTTGTTTCAAGAAAGCTGGAATGAAAGAGCAGATACATATGACAGAAACTCTACAAGATTGTAGTCAGGCCATGTTTGGAATAGCGTGAGAAATGTTGTGCCCAATATCCAAGAAAATATCAGTCACGGTGTTTGTGAGAAGGATTGTAAGAATTTTGCAAGGACTTACGTGATTGACAATTGAGGAGCATTTAAAGACTTCAGGTCAATAAAAACTGGAATTGAAAATGATGAGAGAGGTTCTGTTGCAACTCACAACAGGGCCCCAGATGGACTGGATACAGAGGTGACACTTCGACGTTAGGAGAAGCCAGGATCCGAGGGATCGCATTCAGAGTGAAGGCACAATTCTCTCGAAGTGAGATGATGAGGAATTTCTTCAGACTGAGGGTAATTAATCTATGAAACACAATGCTGAACATAACCGTGGAAATCCAGTAATTGATGGCATTTCTGGTTGACATGGAACTGTTCCTGAAAAGTAAGTGCAGAAAAGGTTACAGGCAAAATGCAGAGAATTGGACTGTGAATCATATCAGCCATAGTCGATTTGTGGATCAGATACGATGGGACAGATGGCTTCACTCTGCACAAATACCATTCCCTCTTATGGTCACATGTTGCTCTGCAATGCAACGTTCGTGCACAAGTGGTTTTCTGGACATCAGAAAATACTTTTCTTAACGAATGACAATGATTTCAAAAAACTGGTACAATGCAATCTTATTTTTAAGTCGGCAAACGTTTTAAAATGTACTTATTCATTTGTGGGGGTCGCTAGCTGGCCATTACTTACTGTTCATCAGTAGCTGCACTTGAGAATTAGGTGATGAGCAACAGTTTTGTTGAATTACTGAAGTCCTGCTGTGGTTGATCAACAAAACTATTCGGGAAGGAAATCCAAGAAACTACTCAAGCAATAGTGAAGCGGCGAAGATATATTTCAAAGTCAGAATGGTGAGTGGTTTGGAGAGGAACTTCAAGTTAGTGGTATTCTCACATATCTGCTGCCTTTATCCATTTGTATGGAAGGGTTGTGCGTCGTGAGGTTGCTCTCTAAGGATCTTCATTGAATTTCTGTAGTGCATCTTTTATATTATGCAGTCTGCTGTTACTGAATATTGGTGATTGATTGGGTGGATGCGTGTGGATACAGGGCTTTGCGACCTGCTGCAAAGTGGATGTTGTCAGAAGTCTTATACATTTTGAGAATACACTGATTGAGGCACGGGAGGAGTGTTCCATCACACGTCTGACATGTGCCTTATGTGTGATGGGTAGACATGGGGGGGTTAGGACATGCATTATTCTAAGCCTCTGTCATGTTGGTGTCGCCACTCATTATGTGATGAGAACAGTTCAGTTTCTGGTCAGTCATAAGGCCCATGTTATTGATCATGGGTGATTGAGTAATGCTAACACTGTTCAATGTCAAGGGGTCGTTCTGGGATTGTCTCTTATTGACGATCGTCATAGCCTATCATTTGTGCATTTGAATGTTACTTGCCACCTTGACAAATGCTTACTTGAAATGCAAAAGCAACACATCGAAAATTTTGCTTTAACTATAATATTTGTCGTTCTTTCAAAGAATAATATTACATTGGTTTAACGGGACTGAGCAAAGTCATGACGAATCTGCACGACTGGCATAAATTCGTCTGCCTGTCCAGCTGCAAAAAGACAAATGCTCAATTGAAAAAAGTATTCACAGCTTTCATTAAGTCAGTCAAATTATTCATTCTATTTTTATCCCTCAGTTCCTTCTTCAATCTTTGTTTCTTTATTCCAAGGGAGCAAGTCCAGAACAAAGCTAATTTTGGAACTGAACATTAGTGTGATATGATGGAATAAGGCATGTATTTTAACAATCTAAATTACTGTACGTTCATCAGAAAGCGATTAATCAGCGTTTCTGCTTTAGGTGCTTTAATTTCAAGTTCCTCTTCCTTTTCCTCACTGACTACACAACCATCACTGACGACTCTAATTGAAATAGTTTCACTGCTTTTTATCAGCTATAATGATGACAAATTCATTTTTGTTTCCCTTCATTTTCCATGAATGCATTCTGCACGATTTTCAATCCCAGCCCTTCCTCGAGGTGATGTTCAATTTACCTACTCTCTCGTTTCAAAGAATCATAAAGTCCTTGTTCTCAATTATATTGCAAAATTATACTGTTTAGCCTCATGCCTAATTCCGTTCTATCCATTAATATTCTTGTTACTCTTTGGCGCCAAATAAATTTCATTGACACATCTGACTTACCACTTGCCTTTTCAGAACCACACTTCGTTGTTAACACTGTTCACACGTTCCTTAACAGCAGAGAAACAAACTGTTGGCTAACTGTTTATACATTTGTTACCTTTTCATTAGAATGTAAAGAATGTTTACAACTTAAATACAAAATTTTCATTACATAATATGTTCAAATAACAAGTAACATATTAAAAGAGAGGATGGGGATTAAACAGTACATTTTTCTTCAAATTCATTGACTTCGCAATGACTCATCATTATAATATGTGCTTGCATGTTGATATGCCACTAATGTCATGTAGAAATTTATGTCCAACGATTTATTAGTTCGACTGTTTGTATCGGAAAGGACTTTTTAGATCTCATCAAACATGTCATAACTAAACACATAAAATCAAATTTATTTTGTTGCGATTTCTAAGTATTGTCGACAGCTTTTTTTTTCATTCAGGTATTCATCGAGTATTAGCGAGGCACGGGAACTTTTCTCGATGTAAGATTTTATTTAACAAGTCACCTTTCTAGAGGACTCTGCAGAATATAATTGTATTAGCAGTTGACTTAATTCTGGTCATCAGGAAAATTCTACCAAAACCCATCCGCACTTTTTCCTTATGTATTACATTCATTTGGGCTACGAAATCACGTTTCTGTGTATAAATGATGAAGTATTACGGCATCTGCCTTTTTTTTAGTTCTCAGCGTTTACAACAGCGTGAGGACATGCATTGTATTTAATTTCAATTTCAATAGGATCTATGCTTTATTTCAACATGTTTTCATTGATGCATTATTTTTTAGTGATGAAAGATGGACTTAAGCGTGAAGACAATAGACTTTCTTTCCCCTTCTTCCAACGATTATCACTTTCAGATATTAGCTCTTACTGGCTGGTTAGAAATTATGTGAATGAGAAAAAATGTAAACATATGGTGCGAAAATTCAAAGCAAATATATCAAATAGCATAGAAATATATACCAGAAAGTATCGAGTGGTTCTCAATTGAATAGAGGGAGATTGTGTTTGATCCCTTGGAAAAGTTCATAGATGCATATATCATGCTGACGAATCAAATAACGGTTGATTCTAGTTTTCAATTTGAAAAGCAATGAAGTGAAAATAATTTTTAAAAAAACTTGGAGCTTTAATGTGATTAATAATACACGAGGGCATTTTGAAACATAGGAATGAGGAGAAAGTAAAGCGATAAAAAGAAACTGTAACAGTGTTTAGCACTTCTGGCTGTGATTCCCCCGGGTGCTCCCGTATCCCCAAAATCCAAAGATCTGAAAGTTAGTTTAATGAGACATTCTGAAGTCCCCATAGTGTCCAGGCACATGCAAGTTAATTGACTCCAGGTGGGACGCTCTTCAGAAAGTTGTTGTGGACGCAATGGGCCAACCGCCCTGCATCCAGTGCATAAGGATTTTATGATACTAACTTATTGTGTCATTCAATTGTGCTATGTGAATTGCGTCCTTACATGGTGCAAAGACCTGTCCTTTATCAAACTGATTTATCTTGCAAACAGGTGCCTACGTCAGTATATCTTCATGGTTTCTGGCAGGTGTCATACAAATCAAGGCATTGTAAGTATAGCTTTAGAGGGTGGGTGTCAAAAGGGAGAATGAATGTATTTAGCTGTCTGCTTTATGGGCTGCATGCTTTTCCTGAAAGGACGTGTTCACCTCAAATATTGAAATTGATTAATGTCATAAACACCTCAGAAAATTCTCCAATTCCATCAGTTCAGAGTTGATTTTCACGATTTCTCATCTGCAGTGTTCAAGAAATACTGCATTTTGAATGTTTCTTTCTAATGGAAATTTCGAAGTGGATATAATTGTTGTCAACATTCTCAATCAGCTATGCAGTCACATCTCTGGATACAAAATCACTTCGTTCTTATCATAAGACTGTGCATGCTGAGATAAATATTCCATGGTCAGTTATTAGTTACTTCATATTTGGAACACTTAAGAAATTTGATTTGAGATGTTTTGTACTTTCACTTTATGTCAGACAGATTTCTTTTTCTGTGAAAATGGTTGCCTTCAGTCACTTGAAATCACTTTAGTGATGTGCCTTGCTAACGTATAATTGCAGTGTGAGATGTATTCCTGTGCATGTTGTTAATTATTTTACGTTACAAATAATATAGTTGCAAATTTCAGTGTGGACACTCGAATTCAGAAGAGTATTTTGACCTAAACTAGAATGAATTGTGAACCATGCTCGCAATAGTGCAGGACGACAGAACTGCCTTGCATGAAGTAATGCTGTGTATCAACATAGTGATTCAGTGATCGAGGCTGTTTGAATACTAAGACCTCAGCACGAGTGAGTTCGGTAAATTTCCGCACGTCTACCTGATGCATTCAGGTGTGGCAACAACGGATTCTGGCATAATAGCAGAGACTGTTGGTGTAAGGTTGTCTAAACCAAATAAAACCGGCAAGAGCTGGAGGAAACCAGCATGTCTAGCAGCATTTGTAGAGAAACAATCGCATCCAAGAAGATTTCTGGAATCGAAAAACTAGCTCTCTTTTTGTCTCCAAAGTTTCTGCCAGGCATGTTCAGTTTCTTGAAATGGACATCTTCGTCTGAGATTTTCAGCAACTCTATTTCTTTTTTGTCTTATAGTTTGTGGTGGCATTCAGTGTAGTGAAGACATATTTACAATAAGGTGAAACAGAATGCGACCCATCTGTAATTCCTTAAAACTTGTTGTCCGGTTGCATCTGCATAGGTGGTGGAGTTATGTTTGGCTTGATTTGCTTCACCCTCCAAAACATATTGAGAGCGAATTTACATAAGGAAACGAAAACGCGAATCTTTGGCAAAAAAGTTATAAACCACCGAAATAATCTTATGTTTGTGATGTAACCACAATTCTGAGATTGCCTTTTTCCAGAGATATGGATGAAGAAGTTCAGGGACGTTATTTGAGTCTATCAATTATTATATCTTCATCAGTGAACTGCTCACAGTTTGAAACACACATTGATTCCTTAGCTGTGAGGAACTCGTACCCAACTCGAAATATTAATTCAATCTCTCTCTTCACAGATGCTGTCAGCCCAGCTGAGTTCTTATTTGAATTTTGAGTCCAAAATTCGATATTGCTAAACTATACTCCTCACATTGATGCCATGTCAATGATTGGATAAGTACTAGTAACCTTAGAAATTATGCTCAGAACAAGCTTTATCTTTTGTTAATTGCCACGGAACGTTCCATACTTAAATTGATATTCATGATCATTTACAGATAAATTGTTGCTGGAAAAAACGTTAGGTAATGTCTGTTTCAAAGTCTAATTTATCCTATGTTTTTTTTCAATTTCTTATTTAAATTTGGTAATTATTCATGTTTGCGTGATTGTTAGCGTGTTTTTCCTTCCAGCTTGACAGCTGTTGTTAACGTTATAAATTTACATTTCAATTTGCTTTTATGAGGAACGAAGATCTTGCTGGAATGACTGAAGTCTACATTGATTCCACAGCTGGCATCCCTGTATCGAAGAGAAAAATAAAAAAGGTCGACTCGTTTCAGTAAAGCCGATAGTTTGCTTTATATTACGTGACAGTTGCTTGTGTTTAAATTTAAAAAAGCAACAACTGAAACAGTTGAAAATTAAGTGTGCATTGTAAGGTTAAGGTTTAGAAAACATTCAGTGTTGTGGATCAAACCAGGCCTTCTCAAAATATTTTTTAAATGCAGCCTAGTCTGGAAGTTTTTTTCTTATTTGGAAGGTAAATGCAAAGATTGTGTTCTAATGCGCTGCCAATATTCAGAATTCACGACATTAAGCAAAACACAATTTATTTAAAAACCGTAGGTCAAATACAAAGAAACAAAGAATATAAAATAACTTAAATACCGGAAAAAAATACGTATTAAAACAATCTGTTTTTTTTGTCCTTAAATCTCTTCAAAAGCCTTATTGTATTTGGATCAGTATATAAGATGATGTCACTCATTACAGAAAATATGCATGTTGCTCCGTTGTAATGCCAAAATAAGCTAATAATTCCCTTCTCACACGTGAAATATTTCTGTTGATTATCATTCGATTCTCTGGAAAAAATGCCCAATATGTATTGCTATCTTCTCGCCGTGTTATTGGAAGAGTAACATACTGACACTCACAACAGTTCATTGATATAAACCTAGAATAGCTTTACATAATTGTTTTGACTCGCACTGGGACAGTAGTCAAGATACTTTTCAGGCTCTTAAATGTTTTCTGACAGTTCACCGTCCACTGGAATTTTCCAAACTTCTTTAGAAATTAAATTATTGAAGCGACCAACCTTTTAAAATTCGGTACGAACGTCTGATAAAACGCAATCAGCCCCTGGAATCTTAGAACTGCCCTGTCTGGTCATTGCAGAGAAATCTATCTAATAATGGTGGCTTTCACATCCCGTGGGGCTATGCGCCTTTGTACAATAACATGGCTCAGGAATGTGACTAGGGCTGGTGCAAACTCAAAGTTAACCACGTTGATCACCATGGCTGCCTCCCGAAATCGATCGAAAAATTCCAACATATGCTGCAAATATTCCATCCACGTGTAACTAAAAACCATCAGATCGTCGTTGCAAATCATTCAATTGGTTACTCCAGAAACAACTTTACCGGCTGTCATGGAAATGTGACTAGGCCATTTTTCATAAAAAAATAACATGACTTTGCGTTGATATAGTTCATTTGGTGTCACGGGAGTTGAAATTTTCTTCACTGTTTCAGATAAAGTTACCTACCAATGTCTCTGACTGAGTCCAACTGAAATCTGTAATATACTTGTTCCATGTTCTCATGGCAGTCTACCCTAAGTGAATGTGGCACAAATCAGATTGTTATGACTTTTAAATGGTCCATACATAATCATTGGGAGCCGTCTGGATTAGGCATTATTGATTTGGATGAGCTCCAGCCCCTGCAAATCACTACGATATTGTTGTCTTTGAAAATGCATTCAATCTCTTTTTGAAACTGTGCCAACTTTAGAGGGTTAAGTCATTAATGATGTTGTTTATTAGAAATGTTGTATATTAGATGTAACTAGAGAAATACTTCCTGGTTTATTGCCACATTTCTCTCAAATGCAGTAGTAATGATTCTTTCAGATCATTTAGATTTTCCTCTCGGAAGTAACTGAATACTTTTTCCCAATTTTGAGAATTCACCTTGTTGCAATTTAATTTGATGAAAGTTCAATTCAGCATCCACTGGGCCTGTTTCTTCACTTTGTGATGTAGCCAGTAACCTTTTGCTTTACTTCCCAGTCAAAAATAGCTTTTGTGCACATCCACATGACACATTCTGTGATATTTCTTTCTATCTGCCATACTTATCAAATAATCCAATCACTCAACCTTCTCCAAATTAAATAAGGTCGGCTAAAACTTGCATTTAAGGATTTACCTCTCATTGGATGTAACAATGACACTTTATCTCCACTAGCAAAATTGCTATTTTTTTTTCATTTATTGTTTGCTGCCTGGTTCATCTGCGCTGTGCTACATGTAAATCCTGTCTAGCCAAATAACGCGTTCAATATAATCTTTCTTAAAATTTGATATATAGTCGAAATGTGAGGTCTCAGAATTCTGGTTCATCAATTTCTCCTTAATTAATATCAGTGATCGTTTCATTTCGTGTCCACAAATGAGTTCAAATGGATGGAATTAAGTGTATTAATTTGTTGCATCCCTAATTGCAAAAAGCAACATTGTAATTCATTGATGTCAGTCTTCTAGGGATCTTGATTATAAGTTCTTAATATGTTCTTTAAAGTCTGATGCCACTGGCCTTATAGAACATAGAACATAGAAGAATACAGCGCAGTACAGGCCCTTTGGCCCTCGATGTTGTGCCATACCCGACTCCATACGCGGGAAAAGGTTCACACTGTCAGCCCTATCTAACCCCCTAATCATCTTGTACACCTCAGTCAAGTCACCCCTAAACCTTCTTTTCTCTAATGAAAACAGCCCCAAGTGTCTCAGTCTTTCCTCATACGATCTTCCTTCCATACCAGGCAACATCCTGGTAAACCTCCTCTGTACCCGTTCCAGTGCCTCCACTGGATGCTCCGTGCATTTCTAGTTGACACACAGTAGGATTGAATAGTTTTATTTTTATGCCATACATAACAAACTTGGTTAATTTTAATGTAAATTTTGGCATTTATCTGAATCTGTCTCTCTAAATAATGCCTATCTCACGAGATATTTTAGTTACTGGTTTGCACTCCATTTAGCTTTAACATTGGGTAATGGACTTTCCTTCAGGTATGCACTGGATACATCCATTATGGTTAACAAATACTGATGCCTACAATCGTTTTAGGCAGATGTAATCAGTTCGAACACTTGTAAAAATTCCTCAAAAGCCGAACTTGCTCTGACTGATGCTGGATTTCTTACTGCCTCATTTGTTGCATAAACCCAAAAATCACTGCCACATTTCTGCTAATTCCTTCTACAGTCATGACCAGTAAGAAAAATGTTTTACGTTTTGGCTTGAGTCCTCCTTTCTCCTAAATTTCCTTGTAATCGTAATTCTTGCACAAAACGGAAAATCTCCTTTCTGTAACGTACAAGTGGTACCGCTTGATGAACTCTGCCCATACAGGTTCACCTGTATATGTAATAGTCTCCGTTTCCTCATCAAGAGGTCAATTTTATGGCAGTAATGTCGGTGATACACTCAGATTATTCTTCTGTGTATGCTTTTGGATGTAATTGCTTAAGATTTTCATTCTTCTGTTATAACACAGTTCATTTCCTGAATTTGAAAATATTCATCTCCTGTTCTGTTTTTGTTTTTCTCAACTGTTTCATCAAACAAGGTATCTAATATATGCATTTTAAAGTCCCTGTCTTTATTCTTTGCTTTCTCCTCCTGTTTCAGTTCGTGGAATTGTGATATTGCAATCACACAATCAAATAATCCCAGAATATCCTTCTCGTAACATCTCAACCATACAACCACAAAAGGCAGCGATTCTACCTGTGTTCCAGCTACGCTATTACCAAGGACAAACTATATTCCTGGAGGCACACGTACCTTCTGCAGTCCTACAAACATTTCTTCACCTTTTACTGGGCACCCCAACTTCACTTTACAGAATGGAATATTTCTCATTTCACCACGAATTCAATATAACACCAACTTTTCAAACTGTCTATTAGTAATTTAATTCCCTGCTCCTGCTGGCAAATGTGAGTAAATCTTGCCTTTGCAAGTAAATCAATTAGGAAGAGTAAACAACCCCTGGTCAAATTATACGTTCTGATGCAGCTTGTTTTTGTATGCTTCAACAATGCTTTTGTCTTCGACTTCAATAAACGTTTCCAGCTCATGTTGTTTCTCCAACATCCACTTTCCCAGTGCTGTTTGACCACCAATAACGTGACTTGAAATGGTCTACTTTATTGCAGTGAGAACATCTAAGCTTTCCCCTTCATGGGTTTCTTTTTCACCCTGTCATATACTGTCTTTACTATAGTCAATAAGATATGTTTTTCCTTACGATCTGAGGATATTTTTCTTTTCCCAATTCTTATCACCTAGAAAGAAATTGATGTCAGAAGCCAAACTTTGATTTTTGAGACAACTCAACTTTATCAGCCATTTCAGCTGTTTTTCTAACAGTTGCAACTCTCTGCTCTTTCATATGATTTCGCACTACGTCATGCAGTGATTTTTGCCCTCCTCCAAAATAATAGTTGTCCTGCGTACGTCATATATTGGATGCATTTTCAGTGGTTTTGTCCATCTATCTGCAATCCATTCTCTGATTCTTTAAAACTCGAAGTGGTTTGACCAGAGTTGCGACTTATTTTCCTGCAACTTATCTAGGCTTCTGGCACTGGCTTTTAGGCATATTAGGTAGCATTCTTAACCTCATCATGATCCCCATATAACTCTGCAGTTATTGATACAAACACGCCACGAGATCCATCTCTCAAATTCGTTTAGATTAACAGTACCAACTTAGTCACCAGCCACCTCTTTTGTTAAGCCACTTTCACAACTGAAATTAAGAAAAGACTTCTGCATCTTCTCGCCGAATTTCGATTGTGCTTGTACATAATAAAACAATTCACTATAAGACCTTTTGCCAAGCCAATGGCTTTCCTCATCGTCACTATCCTCCTCACTAAGCCTAATATCTATCTTCACTTTAAATCGATACTCTACTCTAAATAGCAACTTGTGAAAGTTTACATTCAGTCTTTTTTTTCCTCTTTCCTCTGCTACGGTTTTCCTCTCATTTCCGTTGTTTTTTGCTTTTACTCGTAATTCATACAGTTTCATGTCCTTTTCTCTTTCTATTTGTTACTTTCTCTTTTGCATCCAAATCAATATGTATCATTTGCAATTGCATTTTTGCTATTTCCAACGATTGTGTTGAATTTTCAGGAATTTGAAATGTCGAGATATTGATGCAATAATTCCCCAAATTGCCTCACAGACCAACTCCAGCTTATCTAATACTTCCAAAAATGTTAGCTTGTTCACTTTTAATGAAACTTCTGAAGTCACTACTTCCAATTGCAGAAAACGTTTAGTGATTGAATGAGCCAATAATATTAAAAGGGACAACCTCTCTAAAATAAGTGAATTCAAAAGCTGAAATAGAACATTCTAAGAATTACCATTTACCGCCTTTGAGAGAGAAACTCCGAATCCAAAGCCACAAAATAACTTTTGAAAGTGATAGCATTGTCACATGGGGAGGCACCAATGCCATAAAATAATAAATACGGCTAGAGCCTTTCACATATTTAGTACAAATCTGATTTGGACAAGCAAAATGGATTGAATTTATGTTATTTGCTTACATTTTCAATTATATGATAAACATAAAAATGGTTGAAATTTTACAATTATGAAATCAAAAAATGTTCCCAATACTCACAATGAAATCCATAGGTGCATCAATGTTTTGGATTCAAGATTTCATGTCACAGTTGTATATAAAACTGTTAAAACGTTGCCACACCAATTTTCACCGTTGAAGTCAGAGACTATACTGGGTTAGTAACTAATCACATGTAATTAAATTGACATTCCCAAGCTGTCTGTTCGGCACAAATTGCAAAAATCTCAAGATTCGAAAATAATTCTGAGCACTACTAGAAGATGCATGACCAAAATTGTTTCAAGTCTAATTAAACATTACAAATGCAGATACCTGAGAGATTTCAGATTTCACGTTTTTTTGCATAATTGGAGCAATGGTTTCATTGGAAATTTTGAGCACAAAATAATGCTTCTCTAGTCAAATTGTGGTCTTCCAATAGAGAAACCCGCCATCTTGTTCAATGCTTGTCATGCAGTGAAATTAATTTTAGATTGGGAGGGCTCAGTTCCAACATTTGCCTGACTCGTTCGTTTATATTTTCGAGTGTTGGAAATAACGCAGATTGAATCCCCTATTCAGCTGTGAATGAACAGGCAAAGATCTTGAAGACTATATTTTTTAGGGCATGATAACACTCAAGCACTCTATTACCCCTCGCTAATGACAAAACGGCCCATGGTCCAGTCAGCATTACATTTCTTAGATTCATATCAAAGGAAACATAAAGCTGGGATTCCAAAAGACGCTGTCCACTGTTAGCATCAGGATATGTCCAACAGAGGAACTGCGAAGCGATAAATAAAGCAATGCAATCCAATTGCGTTTTTAAACGAAAGCTCAAATTAAAATTTAGCTTCCTTGAGTAAGGGATTTAGTTGATTTCAAAGATTGTGCAATAGGTCGTACATCATTTTCGTTCCACATTCATGGACAATATCAATCCTTATGCCATGAATCCCTCCAAAAGTTCACATACGTTTTCTGGTGAGATATGTGCACTTTCTCCTTCTCATGCAACAAGGAAGCTATTGCCTCAATGGTGGACTACTGTGCTTCCCAAACTATGACAGGAATATAGACCTCCAGGGATGCAGTGTGCATACTCACCAGTGTGAAAAGAATCCCTCGCATGCTTGAATCATTGTCCATGTTTTAGGATTAAATGCTGCCAATCGAAAAGTTGCAGTGAAAAAAGAGATGCTTATTTTGTCTCCATTCTTCTAACATTTTCAAGAAATGCATTAAAACATTGGAATGTTGCATATATTTTGACATGACTGAGGAATTGAAAAAATGCGTGCAAATTATGATTTCTCCACCTTCCTTCAGATTTTCCCTCGGATTGTGCAATTTTCCCTCGGATTTCCCCTCGGATTGCAATTATGATCGTAGTACAGAGGAATGAATGGACATGTGATATTTTCTTACCAGTGATACATGAAAGAGATTTTGTGACAGAATGTTTCATCTACGATATAACAGAGTTAAAAGTATAATCAATGCAGCTCAGCTTGGCTAGAAATAGAAGTATTTGAATCTCCCATGATTCGCTGTTTCACATAAGAATTGAGATTTACGGAGTTGTGTAATCTCATAGACTCAAGTATTGCACTTTTTACACTATCAAACAAAGATAGTGAGATAGTTAGCTTGGAAATACCAAATTTTCAAATCGCCGATGTGTTCCAAGCAAAGCTACAACTTCAATAAATCTCACACTTGAAAACGAATTGAATAATTGTCATCCTGTAATTCGTTGGTGCAGTTCATCAAAATTAAAGCAAAATTGCCATCGAATGGAGTAGCAGTACGCAATCAGTTGGACAATTTTCGGTCTCTTCATGTTATCAACGGCAACTGTGAAGAAATCTGAAAAATCTAAAACAAAATGTTAATGTCGAAACTGGAGACGAAAATAAATATGTTATTTTTCTGCAATTAGTAGGGAAAATGATCTGGCTAGCACTTCCATGACAACAATATGCAAAGCATCTGTTGGAACTGCAGTAATATCATTAAAACGTTAATCTTTGATGTGAAATAAATTTATTGCACCTGGCAAAAGAACACGTAGCATTATAAAAGAAGGATACTGAAGAAAATAACTTTTTAGAAAATCACTCATATGATCAGTACACTTTCTAAACGGCAAGTCTACTTATTTCATCACCATAGATTTTCTTTGTTAAGCACATTCATTAACTCAAACATATTCAATATAAAGTAATCAGCTAAGATCCGAACAATTGCCAAAGGTGAAACAAGTTCTCAGCATAGACTATGGAAACAAAAATATAGTTCTGAGCAAATGATTCCGATCAATATTAACAATTTTTGAAGCAACAATCTGCTGTCTGCAAAGGATCAAAGCAAAAGCTTTCTAGTTTGGCTCGAATTGACACGTAAGTTTGAACTTTGTTCATCAGAACTCGTGTGAGGAAATAAGTTGGCAAGGTGTTCAGTTGCATACGGAATGCAGCTCTTGGTTTTAATTCTGGGAGCTAGTCAATACACACATTTGGTAAGTGAAGTAACAGCATGCACAGATAGTGCTATCGTCCTTTATTCATGGTGTATTTTTATATGACAGTCGTGGGAACTCTATTATGTTCAATGCGTTATAAACACATAACACGGCTAGATAAAAACCTATTGAAATTAGTGCAGCTTCTTGCGTCCAATGCTGGCAAAATTAGTCTCACAGAGTTATCGACTCACAGAGGCATAAATCACAAATCAGACCCTTCGGTTCAACCAATCTAGTCTGAACATGGTCCGAAACTAAACTAGTTATACCTGCCTATTTCTGACTTACAATCCATCCAAACCTTTCCGCTTCACATAACCATTCCCAATTTTAAATATATATTTTATGTGTTGCATTGTACACACATTAGTCACTTCCTCAGGAAGTTCATTCCACGCTCCAACAATCTCGTGGGTAAAAATAAAACATTGCTTCTGATATCTCTTCTCTCACCTTATAATTTGCTACCTAGTCTTGAAATTCCCAGCTGGTCAAGCATTGAATAAAATGAAAAACTACTTGATGTTGGATGACAATAACGATTACGAGAATTAATGTATAATATTGCACACTGCCCACTCTCATACCTAACGCAGCTGGTGACTTGAGCTTCGGATTTTCGAGGTTTTGGCACAAAGATGGACGAGTCAGGATGTCCTTAACCCTGGTGCAGTTTGCTGATAGACGAATAAGTCACTTATATGCACGAAATCATATAATAGCATCATGATCACGATTGGCTTCACATTTCAGTTTTAACAAACGTCACGACGAATAAAGTAAGGATTTAAGCTTATTGATTAAATCAATGTGATATCAAAACAAAAAAAATCTGGTGTATGGAGGCGCAGAAAGCAATTGCAAGTAAGTATTCTTGCTGAAAACATTGTGATTGACACAACAAATGGGGCAAAATCTGAACAATTCTTATGACAACTTCAAATTAATTTCATAATTGAAATAGAATTTCCAAATTACCAAAGTAATAGAAGCAATTACCTGTTCAATTACTAGTAATCATCAAAATTGTCGCAATGTACTATTCATGGTATCATTTAATGTCAATGATTCTGCAACAATGGGGTAGAAATATTAACTTCCATTTAAACACAGCGCCCCTTTTCCCTTTGAACCAAAATGGACAGAGTAACTGATAGACTTGCAACTTCAGTGCAAACGTTATAACATTTGAACATTAATTTGAATTCAAATGAGTCTGCAAGAATCACAGTCATTCAATTCAATTACGAAATTAATTTTATCCACCCTTTGTAAATGAGACATAGTAAAATGACTGCGGATGCACCACACTACGTTCAAAAGGCCTGCATGGCACAGAGTTTATACAGCAGGGTTACAGTGTATAATCACAGACACAATAGCATTAATTCTCCTCTGTAATTCCATTCAGATTACCAAAATATTAGAAGTTGGGGCGTTAGATGTTGGTTAAAGACTGCTGAGTTGAATAAAGACATTTAAAAATTAAACAAGTAAACAAAACTTGTTAATTTCATAAAGTGCAATCAAAATACAGACATAACTAATTCTGAAGTATACAGCCGTTAGTTCATCTAAAAGAAACAAATTCATGTCTTTTTTTTATCATAAAGTGTTAATTAAATATTGTGTGAGAATTTCTAATGTGCAGGTCCAGTTCATGTTTTACTAACAGTTGCAGAGAATAAATGAATATTAGCTGTGCTGTTGATTCCAAAAGTTGTGTAAATGAATAACATAAAATTGGAAAAAAATAACAGCAACAGTTCTAACAGACAAAGACGAAGAATTTTTTTAACGTTTGTTATTTGCTTCCATGTGAAATGCAGACCAAGGCAATGAATAATTTTCGCGGTAGATATGCGAAAAGGAAAACTAGAAATAGATGCTTTGGAAAAAATGTCAATGTGCCGGTAAAATACAGTATCATTAAGGAAAGATACCTAACAATACTATAGCTGCAGTTTAACTTTAAGGTTAGTTAGGAGGTACATTTTATTTCTCGAATAGAGAGCTTAAGCCATGGTCATCCGTTCCCTGTTTTTTTTTTCTGTCAGAATAATTACGTTCAAGAATAGCAAGCTGCATATGTATAATAACTTGAAATGGAAAATAATTTATGGCATGGTAATTGTTTTCGCACTATATTGTTACAACCATTCACTGTTTCCCAACAGAACCTGCAAAACTATAGACATTTAGGCAAATACTAGATAGTTACTCTATTGTTTAAACATTCTAATTGCCAGGAGAATAATTTCCAGAAACTGCATTTCCTTTAAGAATTACTGACAGAATAAGTGTAGACATGATAATTGCCCTTTGACTGGGTAGCTTTATGACAATTGCAACTGTGCAAGTACGGTCAATAAGGAGGGCAAAGGTCGAATCAAAAAATAGCTTTCTTCGTTGAAACTGAAACAAAAATTATGGTAACAGATTATGAAACCATCATGGCCGATGCCGGTTACAAATTCAACAGTAACATGGAACTGAAAACTCTCATAATGACTATTTCATTTTCATTAAAATTGTCTTTCTTCTTGTCCCCATGCAGTTACGTGATCTGGTCTATCTGATACTTCACAAAGCCAAGAGTTCAATTGACACTTCACTGCCCTCTGAAACGGCCAAGAATGAGTCCTGCTAACAGACATTTTTAACGTTTTGTGAATATCAGTGGCTAGGGAGCATCATCCATGTTTTGTTGTCTCCCGTGAAGCGGTTTTGCACTGTTCCACTTTGAAATTCTGTGGTTCTGTTTGAGCTGTTTCTAGTTATTGTTGGTTCCGGGTTTTCCATTGCGGTGTGCATTTCGGGTCCTGATCAAAGTGTTGTTGATGGAGTCTGAGGATGTGTCCTATGCTTCCAAGAGTTCCTTTGCTATTCTTTGTTTATCTGATCTTCGCTTATTCTGCTGTCCCAGTCAAACTCATGGTACTTGTTCGTGTGTATAGCTAGCAGGGAGAGTTGGTCCTGTTGCTTGTTAGCTAATTGATGCTTATGGATGTGGTTCCTAGCAGTCTGCCTGATCGATCTGTCTCACGCTTAGTACAGATGGTGCATTAACGTTTAAGCGACAATGTCCAAACTGTTGCAATGGAAAAAAACCGAACCATCGCTAACCAGAAAGAACTCCAGCATAACCACACAAATTCAAAGTGTAACAGAACAGCAACGCTGTACAGGAGGCAACACAATACCAATGGTTTCACCTGGAAAGGGAGTGAAACGGTTCCCAGTAAACCTAGCAGCTTCAGTGAACAGCCCAAAACGAATCCAAGATATTTTGTTTTAGTTTGTGAGGCAGACAGGCTGCCTGCCAGTGCTTAAGGTGCCAGTAAGAAAAATCGTGCCATCCGTAGTAAACCTGTAAACATTTAGGCTGTTTCCAAAATTGGTCAAAGAGCAGTGGAAATATTCATAGATATGAATTTTACAGTGGATGAAATCTGTCAAAGTACACCTGAAAAGATCCAAGCCATGTTGTAGTAGATTAGCAATGTATTTGGGGAGCATGAGAATTGAACAGCTCACCTCCTAACATTGAACAACTAATCTCACAACTCATCAAAACATTTTATGTTGCACAAGCCCCAATGCACAGGTCGAACTTACTTTAACCCTCTTTACTTCCAACCGCCAAAACGACTTGAAGAAACAAACCCTCTGCCTAACAGGAATAAAAAAAATCTTGGCACGCTAATATACTCCAGGCACATCCCCAGTGCCAGGCTTCTAATGTTTTGCCCGAAAGCTGTTCTACATCTTTCTTCTCCCGAGCGTTTAGTGTAGACAATGCATGTAATTTTTCGGATAGATATCCAAACGGCAATGGAAAAGCCGGATCTATGACTAATCAGAAACATGACAAGCAAAATCAGACAAATTCACAATGGAACAGGACAGCAAAGCTGTCAAATTTGATGACAAGTTGAAAGGGAATGAAACGGCTCCCAGTAAACCTATCAATTTCAGCAAGCAGCCAAAAAGAAAATCCAAGACGTGCTTTTATTTAAGCTCTGAAGGCAAACACACCGCCTGCCAGTGCTAAAGGCACTAGGAAGGAAAATCATACCACGTGTAGTAAATCTAAAAACGATGAGAATATCTCCAAAATTGGGAGAGTTATCTTTACTGTTAGCCAAGGAGCAATGGAATTATTACTAAATGAAATTCATACAGTGCACCTACATGAACCTCAACAGAACCAATCCATGGTGTGGTAGATTAGCAAAGTATTTGGGAAGGGTGAGAATTGTACAGCTCATCTGCAACCATTGAACAACTAACTTTACACTCATCAAAGCATCATTTAATACACAAGTCCCATTGCACAGGTAACACATACTTTAACCATCTTAGCTTCCAGCCCCCGAAAAGACACAAAGAAACATAACCTCAACATAACAGATGTTAAAAATTAGCATTTGGCAATCCTTTATACTCCAGACATAGCCCGTCTGCCAGGTTTGTAAATTGTTGCCCGAAAGCTGTTCCCAAAATTATCTGGTTTACAGCATTTTCTTCGCCTCCATGAATCATCAAATAACACCGATCAAAGACGGATCTTCTTTGGAGTAATTGAATATTTTGGTAGCGTCTGAGGAGAAACAAACAGAGATAACCCTTCGAGTCTATTACAAGCTCTCTGTATTTCTGCTGAGCGTTTACATCGCACTCCCAACATGAACGCTGCGTCATTCTCCACAGATGCTTCTAGAAATGACACAAAACCAGGTCCAACAGGTTTATTTGGAAACATCATCTTTCAGAGCGTTGCTAATTCAGCAGGAGGTTTTAGAGTAAAGGATCATAAGACATGGAATTTAGAGCAAACAAATACTGTGTACAAAGCTGGATTGTTAAGTCTTTAATCTTTGCAGTTTTCATTTCAATATCATGTAAATCCCAGGCTTTCCTTTAGGTCACTTTCTCGAGGTTACTTGATGTTTTATAGCAAAACATGACACCTCAACTCAGAAAATGCATGAAAGGTATGACGTCAGAGTATGTCTGTATCCCAGGCTTGAGTCAGGCTGGTTACTTTTCAAAAGTTGGATTAACAACGTATTGTATGTATTGACTGTATGGATTGACTGCCTGCAATATGTGCATTTTTGAGCAAAATACAATTTATCTGCAAGTATAATACTGCAACCACAAATTAACGCCAAGAACTTGTGTATGTGTGTGCATGCAGGATAGAGAGAAAGATGGGGACATGAAGCGTGTGCATGTGAGTGTGTGCGTATGAGTGTGCCTGCACTTGAGAGTGTGTGCTTGCTTGCGTGTAAAGTTGCGAAAGTGTATCTCTGAGTGTGATGCAGTATAAGCCTGTGAGAGGGTGTGTATGAGGGTGTGAGTATAGGGTGACTATATGCTTGTGTGTGAGAAAGAGGGTGAGAGTGTACAGTTTTGTGTGATCACCTGTAGTGCGACAGGAACATAAGACCCCGGTTGAGGCCATCATCATATTTGCCAAACCTGGCTGACAGCCTCAGCTTTGCAACTTTGCACTGTTAGGAGAAAGTGAGGACTGCAGATGCTGGAGACCAGAGTTAAAAAATCTGGTGCTGGAAAAACACAGCAGGCCAGGCAGCATCTGAGGAGCAGGAGAATCGACGTTTCGGGCATAAGCTTATGCCTGAAACGTCGATTCTCCTGCTCCTCGGATGCTGCCTGGCCTGCTGTGTTTTTCAAGCACCACATTTTTCAAATTTGCACTGCTGCCCCTCCCGAAGTCTGCATTGGAGAATGGTGATCCGAAGATTCGATGCCGACTGTCCCTGATGACTGAAGTGTTCCACGACTGGGAGTGATTAGGCCTCTCTGTTGACTGCTGTGCAGTAACTATTCATCCATTTCCGTAGTTTCTGCTTGTTCTCACCAATGTATCATGCCTCAGGGCATTCCTGCCGATAGCGATTGAGATCGACACTCTTGGCCATGTCAAATGAATATCTGCCAGGTACACGATGGGTAGTGTCCCCAAACGTCATGCTGGTTACCGTGTGGAAACGGCATGCAGTGGTTGACATCACAGGGTTGTACAGTGTTGGGTCGATGTTGTGCTGAAGGCTGGGCAGTTTGCTGCAACCGATTGTCTGTTTAAGGTCTTGTACTGTTTAAGGTAAAACGTGAAGTCATAGGGAATCTCTTGACGAGTTGCTCATCCTCAATAATCACCTCATCAATAACACGAAACAGTCGATTAATCACAGCCCGTCAAATGTTAGACAGACTTAAGAGATGACGCTAAGAGAGTATAAGTGCTGTTTTTATTTATTTACATGTGGAATGTCGAGTTCAAAGGTGAACCATAATTTTTCATTATCACTGGCGAGAACGGGTTGGTGAGCTGCCGTCTTAAACAACTGTAGTCTTGGAAGCTTCGCTCGAACTGCAATCACCTGATAGAGGGAATTCGTAGGATATGTCTCAGGAACACCGAAGCAATAGCGATATATTTCCAAGTATTAGTGGTAAGTGGTTTGGATGGGAACTTGCATGTGGAGGGCATTCCCTTGAATCTAATTCGTTGGTGTTGTACGTGGTGGTGTTGATTAGATTGGAACTTTCTATGACCATGGACAATTTCTGCACTTGATCTTGTAAGTAATGCTTGCAGTTGTTAATTACCATTTTATGTTAAGGAAATTGACGTTTTTGGATACAGTGCCAAACAAAAGTACTTCTCGTTGTGAATGGTGAAAAACTTCTTGACTGCTCTAGAAACTGAAACTATTCAGATAACTGCAGATTATTCTACCACACCACTGATCTGTTCCTTGGAGAGGGAGGACAGCTGTTGCAGTGTCAGGAATGTAGTTAGTTGCAGACGTGCAGTATTCTTCTTGTCTGAGTTTCTCTTGTAACCATTGTGCTTTTATGGTGAGTCCAGTTGAACTTTTATTTCATGGTGAGGCCCAGAACTTTGCTGATATGGCAATTCAATGATGGTTACGCCATTGAATATGAAGTAAAGAAATTAGATTTTCTCTTTGTGGAAATACGGAAATGTTTCTCCTGTGAAAGTTATTTAACTCTTCTTAATCAAAAAATGTAAATCGGCAAAATTCGTTCCGTTTGAAATGGATTATTTAAGTATCAGATATGCTGTATATCATGCAATCATCGGTGACTGTTTCCACTTCTGACGATCTGATGGAGCGAATTTCATTTATTGAAAAACTGAAGATTGTTTCGGCTACTTCATTACTTTGATGAACATCTGCAGATACAAGCTGGCGCTGTGATAATGCAACTCCAAAAATATCTTCCTATGAGCCATGTTCCGTATTACTCCATTCGGAGTAAAATTGTCACATATTCACCAATGATTACAGTTATATTGATTGTTTTTCTTTCCTCTCTCAGGATTCTTGATGCCATCTCTCAGTTAAATGTTGCTTCGATATCAAATGTTGTCACTCCGACATAGCCAGTGGAATTCAGTACTTTTGTTTAGAATTTTCTTGGTCACTTCTCTGAGCTGTTTGATTTTCTTGCAAACGTTATGTCTCCTTCGTAGATGATACGTTCAGTGCTGTGTAGCCTCTGGATGAAACAATGTTGCACAATACCAGAACTTAGACGCTTCTGTTTGCTACGGCAGGTGGTTCTATGCTCGGTTTTGTACTGCTTTGGTCTTTTCAGGAAGTCTGCTTCGCTGTGTTTATTTATTTAAGCAGTGGATGAATAACAGGCCTCCAAGAATACTCGAGCTTGTCTTTGTTTAGCCTATCTAGGTCTCATAACGATATCCCAGCTGAGTTGCTGTCCTTCTTTGTGAGTTTGTGTCGATATGAGGGACGATTAGTCATGTCTTTTTGTTGCAAGCTGTTGTTCACGTATTGTGGTGGAGGTTTTCCCGTCCATTTATCCTTTGTAATGTTTCTTGCAGTTTCTGCATGTTATTTCATCTGTCACATTTCTTCTTCATGTTGTGTTCATGGGTTATTTCGTCTTTGATAGTACCTGGCGAAATCTGGCTGAGGGTTTGTATGTTTTCGCTATTCCCCGTTGGCCTTGGAATTCTCATGGTTAATTCAGAGACAATTATAATGTAGATTTCGCTGGTCAGTCTATTGAGGGCAAAGTGACTTCTTGATGTTATCTGTATACCAGGCATTGGTGGATGAAGCTGTTAGTAACAGCAAATACTTTATATAGGTCTTCTTCTTTTTCTGTGAGTGTTTGGGTGTTCCAGTGTTCGGGCTGGAACTGGGGGCGTACTCTGTTGCCATTACTGCTTAACCATGAACCCAGAAATGAGATAGTCCATGGGTGTACCATTTAATTGTTCGTATACCTCGTCATTAAAGGCAATGTGTGTAGTAAAGCATAAATCCAGTAACTTCACTGATCACTTCGTACTCGATCTTTGTTGTCAGTTTGTTTTGAAATGCAGCTAGTGTTTCCTTAACTAATGCTATATTGATGCTGATCAACAGCGTTGTAACATTAATGAGGTCATCATTTCATCTTAATCGACTTTTGCATCTGTGATGTTGTTCAGTAATTCCTGTGCGAAATGCATGACGTCTGTTGAGCCCATTAAGGTGTTTCAGTCTGCAGGGAACCTTCTTGGCTAGTCTGTCAGTGTGTCTGGTCGGGAGACAAAAAGGCTGAGAGGTTGCCTCACATGTGCATTTTGGGGAGACATTGAAAGCAGAATGTTAAAATCTTCCAGCTTCATTTTCTAGACGTCTATCTTGTTGTTTTTCTTGGTTTTCCCAGTCTTGAAATGTCTAGGTAATCTTGTGGCTTGGTTTCCGCTTCCCTCTGTTGATCGGTGTCGGCATCGACAAGTAGTTTCTTTGCTTTTTCAATGAACATTATTCCGATTTGTTCATTACTTCTGTCAGGCAGCCCTTGTTTGCAGGTAGTATGAGCATGTGCTTATCTTTTTTTTTTCCTTTCGAGGGCTTCTGCACCTGAGATGATGAGTCGGGTAGAGCGATTTATTCTGTTTAGTGCGGAGAATATGATGTGTCGGATTGTCTGTTGTGTTTCCTCTGTCTTTGTTGCATTGTACTATGTCCTCTAGTGGTGTCAGGAAGTCTGTTTTGTTGGCATCCTTGTAGTTGTAATTAAGTCCTCGTATAAGAACAGCTATTTTTGTTGGCATTTAGTTGCCTGACTGATACGTTTCTTAAAAATTGCCTGTTTTGTTGTCATCCTTGCTGTGGAGCAGTTTCATCAGTTTCTCTTGTAGTCCTCATTTTCTTCGTGGTCCTGGTTCTGTGTTGCTTGGTGTTGATGGTCTTTCAAGCACCATGGTATACTGATGATTATTTAATTCAAAAATCTTTTTTGTGGCACTCGATTTCCCGTTCTTAACTGTGGAGACGGTTGTGGGCATCCGTTACCATTACCTGGACCATCATGTGGCGATTACATTTGGCTCTTTGTTTGAATTTTGTCAGAGGAGGTTTGCATTTCACGCTGTGGCGTTTTATTTGGTTTCAGAGGCATTCGTTTAGAAAATGGAATTGCTCATTGATAGCACTTACCTGGTTGGCATAGCTTTCCAATCAACGGGCGTGTTTGCGTGTATTCTCCCCATATGTGTTTTACTATATACTGCACATATTTTTAAGCTATTAGTTCCAGAAACAACCCAGATCAAAAGACCTCATATGCACAAATACAGAGCGAATAGAACATATTAAATGACATGCAGCAACAGCAAGAAACTTTACATCAATCAAATGGGCAGAAAACTCACCACCATAATACACAAACATCAACTTGCAACAAAAGATGAGCAATCGTCCTCATATCAGTGCACACTGAAAATTAAGGCGACTAATTCAACTGGGAGAACATTACAATACTGGGACAGGCTAACTAAGGCAAGAAGAGAAATTCCTGGAAGCCGAGTATTCATCCACTGCTTAAGTGACTTCATCTACAGATCACTGCAGCACGAAACTGGAAGTAGATTCGCCCACCACAACAAAATCTAGGCAAATCACAATGACTGCCTTTTATCCAGAGGCTACATAGCATTGGATATGTCACCAAGGAGTGAGACAAAACATTTGCAGGAAACATTAACCAGCTCGATGAAATGACGAATAAGAATAGTCACAAATTGAACTACAGATCTTCAGTAAAACTCTTTTCTTTCATATTGAGCAAAGATTGCGACGTGGTAAGGAGCTGACTCAGTGTAAGCATTCAAACCCCTGGACCAGGAGGCCCGGGTTCAATCCCAACTATCTGTAGCAGCTCTGAATAAATTGATTATGAAAAATTGACTAAACAGAAAAATGTAGTGTAATTACTTGTGATGGTAACTAGACACAATATAAAACATACGAGCAATTTGTTGATGCAAGTGTGGGAATAAATTTTCTTCTGTATGTGCAAGGACAGTTCTGGCTGTTCAGTAAGAAGTTATGATCTTGAAAAAAAAATCAAAGTTCTCGTTGATTGGAAAACTGAAAAATCTAATTTCAATACCAACAAATTAAACCAAACTTTTGTCATATTGCCTTTAGTTGGAAGATGGAGAATATTGTGCAAAGAATTCAGTTTACATGAAAGTGCAGTTAAATTAGAAATCTAAACTTTTGAATGTTGTTTACTTTTGAGGGCTGTTTCCATCGCTGAAGAAACCAAAGCAACATTGAAACTCGACTCAAGTGTTTTTTTTTCCATTAACACTGTGTGTGCGTCTGTTTATGTGTGTTGTCAATCAGTTCATATTAGAGACGGGGTGCAAAGAGACAAAAAGGCTAATAGCAATAATTATGTCTCCATAATGCTCGCCAGCACTATTGATACTATTCCATATTACATCATTAATAATACAACACCTCTGTCATAGTTCACCAAGAGGAAGGGACTAAATGCAGTGAGAAAAAGTGTTTTCCCCCTGAACTACGTATTCCCCCTTAACCATGTACGCAAGCAATCGGAAAAGAATAGTCTATTTTGATTTTCAGACCTGGAACATCTGAAACAAGCTCTGATCAAAGCAGGTCTGCGAATTTATACATGATGTCACATTGTTAATTAAAAAGCTATTTTTCTTTGAGATTTAAGAACGCATATTTAAGATCATGAATTATTTTTGATGAACTTCGGCCGTTATTTAAAATTATGTCTGTTAAAACGTACGTTTCATCACTCATCTCTGAGGTAAAGTTTGAATACGCTAGCTAAGAATGTAAACAAAATTTTTATTGTCACATGATTGCAAGAAAATGTTGCATAATGATCATGCTACTCATGCTCATATCTATTTGAATTAAGTATGGTTCAAAATGTTATCGTATCAAGTAATTGCAAAGCATTTTGTTTGTTATGGCATCTCGTTGAATCGTTCTACTCATTGGAGCCAATATCGTATTCATGCTTGGACATAGTAATGCCAAAGTGAATTATAAAATTGCAACAGTGCTGTTTCATGACTCTAATAATGATGCATATTATTCACAGAACAAAAATTGCTCCAGTGTCAACAAGGTAAGAGAAATAAAATGCTAAGCAAAAATTCATAGAATCTAATCAAACATGAAGTATTCATGCGATTCAACTTCTACTGCCAAGACGTTCATCATTCTTTTAATTACATCGTCAGAGCATGCCAAGAAATGCAAGAGCTACGGTGAGTAATGTTAGATAAAGTTTTTTTTTCCCTGATAGACAATTGGAAGCATTATTACGGCCCTTCTACGAGGATATAGGAAGACAACAAGGAATTACATGCAAAATCAAAAATTGTCCGAGAAACTCCGAAGGTCTTGCAACATCTGTGGGGAAAAAAGTAACGTAGAGATACATTTCGAATCCAGGTAAGACTCTTGTTGAGAACCCAGGATTTTAGAATTTTTTTCCCCCTTTTTTAAAAGAAGAGTCAACAAGAGCTGAACACGGGACTCTGCTGTATGATCAGAAGGAGGAAGGAGACTTCAGTGTGCATGGATCTTGCGAAAAACAAGCCAGAAATTTAGTTATTAATTGAATTACAATATAAATAGTGAACGTAATTATGATTTCTCTTGTAGTTGACGTCTGGTGGAATTTGAATTCAATTGATATTTGAAAAAGAAAAGTGTCTTTTGATGACCAGAAATCCATTAGTGATTGTTGGAAAAAAAACTAACTACTTCACTAATGTCCTTTACAGAAGAAAACTGCCATGCTTACTAGTCTTGCCCGCATGCGACTCCAGACGTTCAGTAATGTGTTTTAATTTAACTGCTCTCTGGGTAATTTGGGATGGACAAAGAAGGGCTGCCCAGCCAGAGATGAAAACAAACCATGAATGAATAAAGCAAAAATAAAGAAGGAAAGTATGTCTGCATTAAATAGTATTAGCACTGTGCACTTGAAACAAACATTTCAAGAAATAAAATAATAAAAAACCGTGGATGGATTAAACTGTGGAAATAAGGAAACGAATACACATACCTGGAGAACGAAAGAGAAAAAAGGAACAAGCAACATGAAGCAAAGCACAGCCATATTCACACCGATTGAAAGTATTCTTAGAAAATTATGATAAGAGTTCCTGAAGGCAAAATAATCTGAGATGTTACCATACATATCAACGTTTCCTCAGGCACGTTGCGAGGAAATAAGGATAAGAATTAAAAGTATAACAGAGTTATAAAAAGACAGACCTGGATAAACTTATCTTAAATTATCACACTTCGGTGAAACAAAATGTTGCAACAGCAAAAATGTCGAAGACCTAGCCAACAAAAATATATACATAGATTGGGACCTCAATTATCAATAACAAATGTTGCAATTATGGAGAATAGTGAAATATTTACTGCACAAAACTTGTAAGGATTTATGTGACGTAAGAAATTGACAATTGTATTCGTCGGATTTGGATTCAATAAGCAAATTTTGACGACAACAAATCCATCTATTTTCACGTTTCTGAATTGTTTCCTGTTTTAAGTTATATCGAGTTGCATTGCAAGATAAAATATGGATAGGAAATTTAGATCATCAAGCCTGGTGTGCCACGTAATGTGACTGTGGTTGATCACTTCAATATCTTTCATCCTACAGATGCACCTAGCCATTTCTGCCAGTGCTACCGAGAAATCTGTCAATTCTGTCGTAAAGATGTGTGAAAGTATTGACTACAGTCATTCTGAACTTTCTCAGCATTCAGAATAAACCAAAAAAATCAACAGTCATTTTGAACTTTCTCAACATTCAGAGTAAAATCAGGATCATAAGCAGCATCCACATTTTGTTTTAATTATGAACATTTGTTTAAGTCTCTGAAACAAGGAAAACAGCTAACTGCAACAAATGATTCATATAGTTAGACGTTTAGTGATTTGGAAGATACAATTGGATCGCAAAGCATTCTGTAAAAATTCTGGAGGAACTGGGGTGTGTTTATAATTAATATTCATATCGCAGTCTACCGCTCTGACAAATGTCTAAGGATTAATGACATACTCTGTATTCGGCAAATACATGAATTTTCTTATGGAAGGAAAAACTCCTCACAATACACCAGGAGCGAGTAATCAAATTTGGAGTCAATTGAGGCATAACTTTTGTACCACAGAAAAAAAGAGTTATTTTTTCTTCTTCCAAAAATGGCAAAAAGCAATTAGCCATAAACAAGGGAATGTTGGAAATAATTGTCAGTGTTAATTCTGTTCTGTTCTGTTCCATTCTGTTTACATTGTTATTTGTTTGTGCGGTCTTGGTGTCATGGAAAGGCAAGCATTTTTTACAGGTTCTTAATTGTGGTTAAGAAAGTAGCGATGAGCTCTCTTTATGGTTTGTTTTACTGGACTCGCTGGATGTTGGCTGAAAATGCTCTTGGGCAGTGAAACTCACGATTTTGTGCGAGCGACAATTAAGTATCAGTCCAGCTTTTCGAAGGCTAAATTGTGAGTTTTTTGGAGAGGTTCTTAATGACAGTGGCAACCACAGGTATCTGATGTTTGTGTCATTCAATATGGATGTGGACCTGTTTTTGGAAGGCTCTTCCTAAGGCGTATTTGCAAATTCCTGCACTGTGAATTGTCGATAGTAACACTGACCATTGTTAGCAAATGGAGTTGATGTGAAGCCGATCATGGGACTGTTTTGCCTTTACTGTTGTCAACTATCTTGAGTGTTCTCGGATCAGCACCTATCCTGGCAATTGTGGAGAATTCCAAATCACTTCCAACTTATGCCTTTTGGAATTTGGAGAGGCTTTGGGGAGTCAAAAGTAGCATTGCTTACATAGTAATTCTAGCCACTCACCTGCCTTTGCAGCAATTGTGTTAATGTAGCGAGCCCAAATTAATTTCTAATCAATGGTACTCTGAACATATTGATAATGAGATACTCATAGATAATAACGCCATTGAATGCCAGACAACTGTGGTTACATTCTCTATTGTGAACAGCAGTTATTGCCTGGTATTTCTGTTGTGTGAATTTTGCTTACTGCTATATCAGCTCCAGCCTGGATGTAGGTCAGATATTGCGGTATTTGAATATGGCCAGCTTCAATATCCGAGTAATGCAAATTTGCTGAATGTTTGCCATCATCATCGAAAATCTGGAGATGTGATTGCATGTTCGAGTGAAGGTCATCGATGAAGCTGTTTGAGAAGGGTTGGCCTCGGGCATGGTGCTGATGAACTTGTATGGACATATATGCAGACAAATTATTAACTTCCACAAACGCATGCATCTTTCTCTGTGTCAGATTTGATTACAGCCGATTGACAATATTCCTCCAGATGGACATTGACTCTGGGTATTGTCAGACAACTTAATGCCAGACTGAATGACACGTATGTTCGATGAACTGGCCGTTAATCTCACCGCACGTCATCAATAAAATGCTTTGACGATATTTGAGTCAAGATTGTAATGAAGTCAAGAATTGAGTGGCCCTGGCAGAAGTAAAACTGGATGCCACTGAGCAGATTAATGTTGAACAGATATTTCTTCATTGAAGTATTGTTGACACTTTCCCTGACCTTACTAAGGATCGGAAGAAGCCTGATATAGCGGCAAGTGGCCGGATGGATCTGTCCTCATTTTTTTTTATCAGAACAGAATATACCTGGCCAATGTAGCAAGTTGGTGCATAAATGGCGCATTGCAAAAACTGGACTACGTGATGGGCATGTTTTCGTGCACAAGTCTTCTGTGGTACGCTGGAATGTTGTCAGGTATCAAAGTCTTTGCACTAACCCATTTCCTGCCATCATGTAAGTAAGTAGCATGGTCTGAAGACAGACATGCATGACGCTGTGGAAGATCTTCTAGGATTTCCTTTCGTTGACTTATGGAAATTTTTTTTTTATTTTTGCACTGATACATGGGCTCGTCTTCGCGTGAAGATCAAGATATTTGAGAAGTGTACTCCTCTTGTGAGTTGTTTAATTGCCCTGCAACATTTTCGACTGGATGTGGCAAGAAGGCACAGCCTCGATCCGATCAGCGAGTTATGTAGTCGGTTCCTTCTTTTTGCTATAACTCACTTGTGTGGATTAGGATGATAAGAGTTATCTTCGGCATCTTCAGCGGGTTCACGACTTATTTGTAAGTATGCATTTTTCTAGTACAGGCATACCGTCCTGCACTGATCCGTAATACAGAGTTCGTTCTCTTGCTTGGTGGTGGTGGTGGTTGAGTAGTGTATACATTGGGCAATTGTTTTGTAGCTTTTGTTGAAACATATTTCTGATATTGAATGCCCACAATATCTCTTCGATGACAATCTATAGTCGTGAGCTCTGCTCGATGTATATAGAACATAGAACAAAGAACATTACAGCGCAGGACAGGTCCTTCAGCCCTCGATGTTCCGCCGACGTGTCATACCAATCTGAAGCCCATCTAACCTACACTATTCCATGTACGTTCATTTGCTTGACCAATGACATCTTAAATATACTTAAAGTTGGCGAATCTACTACCGTTGTAGACAAAGCATTCCATGCCCTTACTACTCTCTGAGTAAAGAAACTACCTCTGACATCTGTCCTATATCTATCACCCCTCAAATTAAAGCAATGCCCCCGCGTGCTTGCCACCACCATACTTGGAAAAAAGGCTTTCTCTGTCCTCCCTATGTAACCCTCTGATTATCTGCACAGCAGCGATGGCGGTGCAGTGATGCAATGTTATGTGTTCTATCTTCAAGAATGGAAATGTGTCATCCTCATCTGGTCTTACCGACATATAACTCTAGACCGACAGTAATGCAGTTGTCATATCGTTGCTTCTCTGAAATGGCCTTGCAACAGATTGGGATAATTAAACTCAAGGAATCATATGTTACATCAAATACGCAATCAACACCAGCATTATACTTAGATATGTGCTGCCTCACAGTAGGACAGAGATCGCAGAATTGAGAGTACAGTGTTATATGACGACTGAGGGAATTGTCCTTGGATGCATCAACATTGATTCCAGAGCAAATCAGGTCTTATGGATTCAAACTGAAAACGGACATGGAAACATTCACGTACCGTCCTTCCTCAGCTGGCAATTGGTACTTCTCCCTTCAAGGAAGGACTGAGGATGGCCATGGGAAAGAATATACCCTGCATGGGGAATCTCAACGGTCACCACCAAGAGTGGTTCAGCAACAATACGACAAACCAAACTGGTAGTGTTCTAAAGGACACTCGTGTTACACTCTGTGTCAGCTGATGAGGGATTGTCAAGAATAAAAAAATGACGTATTTTTTTACCAATCTGCCAGCTGGAAATACATTTGTCTCTGGCAGTATTGTTAAGAACGACCAGCGTACAGTCCTTGACAAGTCGAAGTTCCACCTTCACATTGAGAATAAACTCCATCGTGTTATGTGGCACTAGCTTAAGGCTAAATGAAACAGGTTTTGAACAAATGTAGGAACAAAAGAGTGGGCATTCATGAGGTCTTCAGAAACAACAGAAGTGTACTCAATAATCCATAACACATTTCATAACGTCATGGTCCGGCATATGCACAGCTCAACTATGACTATGAAACTAGGTGTTCAAACTTGCTTCAATGGACAATGCAGAAGCATATCAGGAGCATCATTAGACATACCGGAAGATGAGGTATCACCCTGTTGAAGCCTCCAAACAGGACCAGTTGCAGGACAAATAGCATAAGCAGTAAGTAAGTGCCAGCACTAGGGGAACCCACAACCATACCTCAGATTTAAGTTCTGCATTCTTGTCACGTTCAGACTTGAATGGTTGTGGACACTTGTACACCTCGTTGAAGGAGGAGATTCCTCAAATATCCTCATCATCAATATTGGAAGAGCTCAGTGCCTCAATTCTAAACATAAGCCTGAAACATTAGGAGCAACTTCCAGTAAAACTGTCGAATGGATGATCATCTCGGCCGCTTCCAGAGGTCCGAAAAATTACAGGTAAAACTTTTCAACCAACTCTATTCACTCCACGTGATAGGAAGAAATGGTTGGAGGCACTGGATACTGCTTAGTCTAAGGTCCTGACAATATTTCGATAATAGAACTGAAGACTTGCTCTTCAGAACTTGCCGGCACTTGAGCCAAGGTATTCAGAACAGTTGCAAGACTGTTATCTATCCAACAATGTGGAAAACTTTCTAGGCGGGTCATTGAAATCCTAAATTATGGGAACAGGCTAATCGCTTGAACAAAACAACAACCATTCTCTGAAGAGTATCCAATTCAGACACTTCTCTACCCTATCCCTGCATTTCGCATATCTAAACCATCTAACCTTTACATACCTGAACACAATGGTAGATTTCGCACAGTGGATCCATCTAACCTGTACATCTTTGGACTGTATGAAGAAAAGGAACACATGGCATAAAGCTGTGCAGCACTGGGAATATTCCTAAACTCTACTCAGACAGAGGCGAAAGATTGTTAACCATGGAGCCACTGTGCCACTGGGTGGATTTGTCCTGTGCATAAATATCAGAACTAATCCAAGCAGCCCACTACCACCCCATCAGGTCAAGCTCAATCATAAGCAAGTCGATTGAAGGTGTCATCAGTAATGATATCAAGCAGAACCTGCTCAGCAATAACTTGCTCAGTCATCCTCAATTTTGTTTCTGCTGTGGCCACTCAGCTTCTGATCTCATTGCAGGATTTGTTTCAAACGTGAACAAAAAAGCTGAATTCCATGGGTAAAGTCAGAGTGACAGCCCTTGAAATCGAGGCTGCATTTGACCTTTTTTCACAGAACGTCGTTGTCCAATTTAACGTGAGGAATGATACAGTCAGAATCATCTGGATGTGATTCTTCACATTCATTACTAAAAGCCTTCTTTTTGAACGAACATAGAGCAGTGCTGCACAGTACAGCCTCTTTGACTCATGATGTTGTGCCGAGTATTCATTTTATTCTAAGATCAACCTAACCTACACACCATTCCATCTCCATTAATGACGACCGACTTGACACTGACATTCTTTAAAACACACTGACCCCCACGCTACCTGGATTACACTTCTTCCCACCCTACCTCCTGCAAAAATACCATCCAGTATTCTCAATTCATCCGCCTCTGCCGTATCTGCTCCCAGGAGGGTCAGATCCAACACAGAATACACCAGATGGCCTCCTTCTTAATAGATCACAATTGCCCTTCTTACGTGTTTGAAGGTGCTCTCCAACGCATATCATCCACATCCCACACCGCCGCCCTCAAACTCCACCCGTCCAAATGTAACAGGGACAGAACCCCCTGGTCCTCACTTTCCACCCTACCAACCTTCGCGTTAAAACCACCGATATTTCCACCACCTCCAAACGGACCCCACCACCAGGGAAATATTTCCCTCCCCAGCCCTTCCCGCTTTCCATAAAGACCATTCCCTCCGTGACTACCCGGTCAGGTCCATACCCCCCAACAAATCACACTCCCGTCCTGGCACCCTCCCCTGCCATCGCAGGAATTGCAAAACCTGCACGCACACCTCCTCCCTCACCACCAACCAAGGCTCCAAAGGAGCCTTCCACAGCCATCAAAGTTTCACCTGCGCATTCATTAATGTCGTTTATTGTATCCGTTGCTCCATATGCTGTCTTCTCTACATTGGGGAGACTGGACGCCTCCTCGCAGAGCGCTTAAGGGAACATCTCCAGGATACCCGCAACAATCAACCCCACTGCCCAGTGGCCAAATATTTCACCGCCCCCTCCCACTCTGCGGAGGACATGCACGTACTGGGCCTCCACCACCGCCGCTCCGACACCACCCTGCACCTGAGGAAGAATGCCTCATCTTCTGCCTCGGAGCACTTCAACCCCAGCGCATCAATGTGGACTTCACCAGTTTCCTCATTTCCCCTCACCCCACCTTACCTGAGTTCCACCCTTCCAGCTCAGCACTGTCCTCATGACCTGTCCTACCTGCCAATCTCCATTCCCATCTGTCTGTTCCATCCTCCCCTCTGACCTATCACCTCCACCCTCACCCCCATTCACCTATTGTACTATTTGCTACCTTCCTCCACCCTCCTCCCTGGCATATCATCTCCATCCCCACCTCATTCGTCTATTGTAGTCTTTGCTATCTTTCCCACCCTCCTCTCTGACCTATCACCTCCGTCCCCACCCCCATTCACCTACTGTACTCTCTGCTACCTTGCCCCAGCGCCCCCCTCCCCAAGTTATCTCTCCATCCTGGAGGCTTCCAGCCTCTATGCCAGATTAAGGGTTTCTGCCCGAAACGTCGATTTTCCTGCTCCTCGGATGTTGCCTGGCCTGCTGTGCTTTTCTAGCACTACCCTGATCTAAAATCTGGTTTCCAGCACCTGCAGTCTTCACTTTTGCCACTCTTTTCAATTTCGTAGACTGTGAACTTCGACTCACCATTTCGTTTTGTCAGTCGTGTTAATTGTCCAATTTACTTGACTCATAAGGTGCATCTCCATTGGCAAAACGTATAAATGCAATTCATTTATTGCTGCTCACCATGTTGATACTCTTAATTAAAGGTGTTCAATGTTTTGTTTAAATTTTGTTCCCAATGTTCGAAAGCACCCTGCGATTGTTGATGATATGCAATTGGCTTAACTTGATTTATTCTGACTTTATCCATGATTTTCTTGAGTAATCTTCATGTAACATTTGATCTTCATACGATTGTATCTCTGTGGATATACCATATGTAACAGGGAATTAACGGAACGAGTAACTCCTTTCATTTCCCTCTTGCTGCGAAATTGCATAAAGGACTGCACACTGGAAAACTAATGGATACATCCGTTCTGGTATTAAAATATACCGATTGCCATTTTTGTTTTTTATTGAGAGATCCTATGCAAACAATTAAGACTTTGTTTAAAAAAGAACTTTCCCATTGCTGGAATATGTATTATCACTGCCTGACGTTTTTCTTATTAATTCACGGGTGTCATCTCTGGCAAAATACAATCACATCTTTATGACGGTCAGACAATAAAATGTGTTTTTTTTCATTGAGTTTTACGTTTATCCAAATGATTTCCTGCCACACTATGTGCCACCCGTAACACCTCTTTTTTCTGTAACTCATCAGTAATCCTATTTGCTGAACATATGCTCATTTTCCATCTGTCTGAATAAGCTATGTTCACCATTTCCTCATCAAGGTTTCCTTTTAAAATGGTAACATTCCCGGAGACAATCAGTCCATTCTTCTGTGCCTACTTTTTGGTGCAAATGCTTCATCTTCCATTATTTCCATTTTTACTCGTTTAACGTCATTAAAATAACAATATTCACTTGTTACAACTGTTTTTTTTAAACATTTGATCAAAAATAGTTTCTGCTGATAGAATTTCCTTTAATTATTCGTACTTATTGATATCTCCTCTATCTTCAACTATGGCTTTTTTTTTTCTGCACAGTCATCAAGACCTCTGTTTATACTTCGTCTTACAATTCAATAGCCTGATTCCATTTTTTTTTTCAAATACAATAGGGGAGACTCAATCTGTGATCCACTTACATCTTTATGAACCTTTCTTTCACTCTCATAGAATTTGTGTCCTATTCATAGCACAACTTTATCGCATTCTTCCAGACACATTCGTCTTGGCTAATATTGTAAAACACTGCTCTTTCCTCATATTATCACCTTTACTGACAATACAATTTCTGAATTATATATCTCCAAACCTAATACCATCAAAGATTGACGTGCTTCCTTATCCCTTAACATGTGGATTCATTTACATGCACACCCTGATACATAGTCCAAAACATTACCGACAGAAGTAAATTATTTTAAGTGATCTCAAACTTCCTTGCAAATCAACCTCTGACAAGACCATGCAGTTCTTTACAGCTCTTTGCATTTTATGCTCTTCACGGCAATCTCAAAAAAATCCAGCAGTTTCCCTGGTTTTACACATCAGTCTTCCCACTATTTGTTTTTGTTTAAGTCACCAACATTGCGACTTCGTTTGTCCTAATTGATTACAGCTTTGAGTCACTCCGTATGGCTTTATGAGGCAAAGTGTTTTACTGTCTTCAATTGGTAAGTTGGTAAACATTTAAACATTTGATCATTTTCCCCTTACCAACTGAGGACTAACTTTCATCCAATTTATATAATTCACGAATTGGAATTTATTTCAGAGACACAAATTGATGTGTGAACTAATATAAAGTTAGCTTTTGTTCTACTGTTGTTTATTACAGTTTTATACCCATGATACTTCTGATGAACTTTCAATACATCAGGACATAATTTTTGAAGTGCACGAAAAGAACAATCTCTCCAAGAGCTTCATATGTCTGAGTATATACAATGCCATTATCGACATATCAAAGTTACATTGTTTGATCCTTTAAAATGCTGTGCACGTTCGACCAGGTTTTGTCCTTAGTTTTCGAGGAAATTGTCTTCTCACATTATTTCACATGCACTGCAGGTTTCTGTTTTTCACGTTATCATGCCGCCTATATGTTCGCTCTGTAAATAAAGTAAAGACTTTAGCAGCTCTACGTACGAATTTTGTTCGTTTTAGCAATAATCACATAGCCAGGGGCCACTTCATTTTGTGGCCAACACTCAAATGAAATTAATAGGGGTTCCACGTCCATCTTATGTACTCTAGACAACGACTGACTATTTGTAAATATATCCATACCAAGCCTTTTGCTACGAAGTGTTTGCATGCCTTAAAAGGAATATCAACAATTAACAATCAGTCTCATTCGATCAATTCGTGTTAAATCCACTAAACTTCATGATTTTAATCCACTCAACAGCTGTCTTTTTTATTATGGTCCAGACCAAACAGTGTGAATACGAATTTTGGAAAGAGTGGAGAACACAACTATTTATTTAATTTATACTTAAAGGCTCGGAAATGACTCCCAGACTATTCAGACCCCTTGGCATCATGGTCGCCCGTAAACCTAACAACACACAAAAACAACAGCTTATGAACTTGAAAGATCCTATACAGACAACTTGCAAAACTAATATCATTTACAAAATACCGTACAAGAACTGTAACAAACGTTACATTGTACAAGCAGGCAGAAAACTAGCCACCAGAATACATGAATATCAACTAACCACAAAAAGACCTGACCCTCTCCCACTAGTATTCTTACATACAGATACGGAAAGACACCACTTCAAGTGGAACACCAAGCAGAGACACGGACGAGAATTCCGAGATGCGTGGCATTCTAGCCGGAACCTGAATGAATAAACACATTGACTTTAACTCCGTTTACCACCCCCTGAGGAAAAGAACAGAAAATTACAACTCCACAGGAAATGCACAACCAACCAAAAGAAACCCAGGCAAATTAATAGAAAGCAAGAAACATCAGCAGTGCTTCGTCCAAAGGCTCACTGAAGATGTTACCTAGCATGGTGACGAAATACCTTTAAAAGAACCTTTCAGCTCAGCCAGCAAACTTACAACCGGACCCTCAACTTGAGCTACAAATCTTCTCGAAACTCATTAACTTAAAGCCTCTTGTGAGATGGTGTGATCCACAGGTGCATCGATTGTCCGACTGTTAGGATTTTAAAAAGTGTCCTTTTTTTCCAACGCAGATAATATACAAACCACACGAGTTTTTGGTTTTAAATATAAAGTTAACATTAACGAAATACTTAAGACATTACAAATGCAAATCAAATCAACAATATAGCAGCATCCCAGAAACTCACCCTTGGCAAGCAAATTGAGCAAAACAAATTTTCTTGATCTCCTTTTCTGTCGAGGAGAAAGGAACACCGAAAAGCAAAATTACCACCAGCTGTTATAATCCAGGCCAGACCCCGTCGAATCGTTCTACAAGGTGGTTCAGACCTGAATTTTGATTGTTGTTTTAAGCAAGTTTAATCTTCGCTCCTCTTCCCTTAAGCCCATAGGCCCCCAGCTTCGCAATACGTTGTCCTATCTGTTCCCCAAGATCGACAAGCCCAAGTACCCCAGCGGGACCCATCGTCTCAGCATGCGCCTGCCCCACTGAACTCATCTCATCCTAACTGCATCCTCTTGCACTTAGTGCAGAGACTTCCTACCTACATCCGTGACACCAAACGCGCCCTCCATCTCTTGAGCAACGTCTATTTCGCCGCCCCCTGTACTTTATCTTCATATGGACATCCAGTCACTATACATGTCCAAGGATGGACTGCAGGCCCTCCACATCTTTCTCTCAAAAAAAAAACAATCCGGTCCCCCCAAATACTCTCCTCCACTTCACGGAAATGTTCCTTACACTCAACAACTTTTTCTTTAGTTATTTTCACAATACTGCGAAAAACTAAAACAAACCAGAGAGAAGAAGATCTAATAGAACTGTCCACTAAACTTCCATCGTGCACTTTTTATTAACTAGCAAGCCTTCTGCCAGAGGCAGAATCTGTTAGCTGTTATCAAGTTGGCACTAAACACTCTCAACTCCAGACATTTCAGTGTCTTTGTCGTTTATGACCACTCTGAAAAAAAAAACTGCCAAGAACAGCATAACATTGTTGAAACAGGAGCGCTGTCATATAGCAGAGAGGTAACTCTTCCTTTTGTTGTGAGAGAGATATAGATGGTAAGAGAGAGTGAAGGGGGAGAGGGTGAGTTATATCTATCAACTTGAACAGTCAAAACAAATCCGCAAAGGAGTGCAAATTTATGATCTGGGTCTGTGTCAGCCTGCCTCTAACCACTCATGCTTCTATCATCTAAATTAACAGAAAAATGAAGGGAACTCAACGATGTTTATGCACGACATCTGAAGCGGACATGCATGCACAACTGCAGTAATATCTCTGTGCAAATGAAGTGGCAATGAATGCATATCTCTTGAAGGCATCATATCGTTTAAACAAAGAATGGTACGCCAGTCATAACGAGATTTTTTAAAAAATGCTCACTAGGTTAATTTTTGTGGAGGTGTCGTATTCACAAAGGACAATTGCCTATATTAATTCTACAGGTTTCTTTCACTATGCATGGTTATTCTGAGATTTCAAATACTGTCTGTGTGTGTTTGTGTCTGTGTGTATGTCTAATACCTCTATGACCTTGTGTGAATAGATTTCTGCACCAATTTTCACCTGGTCTAGCCCTAATCAATCATTTGTTCCTTTCAAAATATTTTGAGGGTACAGCACTGTCATGAATCACTTCTCCTAAGTTGATTTTTTCTATCCATAAAATCACAATAACAAAAATGAGAACATAAGTTTCTGTAAATGCTCAGAAAGTCTGGTAGCATCTGTGGAGAGAAATTACAGTTAACGTTTCGTGTCGAGTGACCCTTTGTCAAAACATATGGAAATTGTTGTTTTATACGCATTCACAGATCGGGTGAGTGGAGGAGATTGGTAGTAAATGTTAGATGAGTTAGAGCCCAATCAACGAGAAGAGCAGTTGGATAGACAAAGTATTTAATAACCATACCGTTATGAGGATGAAAATATGTTAATGGTTGCAGTTAATGGCTGAAAAACGAGACCCGATGTGTGTGGTTTTGGGATAATGGCATGGGACTGCTCAAGCTCTAAAAATGCTGAAATCGATTTTAAGTCCAGAAGGCTTCAGGGTCCCCAAGCAGAAAATGAAGTGTGATTCTTCAGGCTTGCACTCAGCTTCTTTGAAACACTGCAGCAAACCTGAGACTGACGATGGCCACGGGGATGTCGTTTTGCAGTGGGATGCAACTGGAAACTCATGGGGTTTTTTGTGGACTATTTACGAATGTCAACCAATCTATGCTTTGCTTGCCTAATCAGGAGGAAATTGCACGTGAACAACAAACGCAGTAAAATAAGTTGTTTAAAGAGCGAGTAAAATGTTGCCCCTGCTGCAAGACGTGCTTTGGGCGTTTGAATACTGAGGAGGAAGTAATTGGACAGGTGTTATATACTCTGCAGTGGCACATGAACGAGCTATAAGGTTGTGGGTGGGGAAAACCGATGTTGGAAATCGATAAAGAGTGAACAAGGGGGCCCCGGAGGTAATAGTCTTTGCGGAAGTGAAATAAAAATGCGGAGCCGAATAAGTGTCTGTAACAGTCGTTGCACATTCTTCCACATCCATACTTCTCTGAGCACACGCCCATTGCTTCTTGATTATTTTAACATTTTTGAAGCTGTCAATCACCTGATGTGGTGTCACATGTTTAATGATTCAATTTTTATTTCCCGAAACATTTGAAATGAACAACCCACTTGCAATTTTCGCTGTTGAACATTGTATTATGAAATCATTTTTCTCTGAGCTTGAATGGTGATTTGGGTCTGGACTGAATTATTTTTCATTTCCTATGGAATATCACCTCCAAGATTTTAATTCCTTTCACTTGTTCTCACTTACCCAGACGAAAGACTGGCTGAAAGAGAAATTGGTAAAGTATTTCAGTTATTTCACAATATCATTGATTAACTAAAATCAACCGACAATTTGCAACCAATAAAAGTTATGGGCAAAGAATAATGGAACCAGATGACATTGACGTGATCTGTTTAACTTACCCTGTGTCTTTCTTCTCTGTCTCACTATTTTATCATGAACATAAGTTGACAATGACATCGCTTCGACGTATTTTTCTTTGCACTATAATTATCATTAGGCATGATTCGGATGTTTTGTAATTCTTTTTGTAATATCTTTGTTTTCGAGTGATGTAACTCTACAAAAATCTAAAGTTGCTGTCATCTATAAGAATTACAAACAGGAGTAAACCTTTTGAGTTTGCTTTGTAATTGAATACGATCGTGGGTGTTTGCACATTCTGCACACCTGATGGACCTTTGCGGATTAGGGAGAGATGACTGCCATTAATTTACCTTGCAGGGCACAGCGTTTCAGTCAAATGCATTGAATTTAAGAACGACACTCCTGCATGAGTATTTCAGACTAAAGCTGGTTTCACGCTTCATCACAAGCAGGTCTGCCAACGAATAAACCTGAACGGTTACACCACCCTACAGTTCTCAGTGACGCTCAGGTTTCATGAAAGAATAAATGAGATCTTACTCCTGATAAAAGGAGTCGACAGAGGATTTATTGGTTCTCTTTCTTCGTTGTTGTATGATGCCCCAGCGATTTCCTTTTTTTTTCAAAGAAGGTCTTCTACATTTTTTTAAAGAACATCTTTTGGGTCTGGACTGAAATTAACACTTTTAACGTATTGTATTGATCAGAAAATATAATGTTATTTTTTGCCTAATACATTGGACAAGTCATTCAATGTTATCCTCGGCTGTCAAAACGTACCAGACCAAAAAAAAACTGCCTTCAACAAACAATAAATCAAACTGAAATCAAAATGCAAAATCTTATGTGAAATGAATAAACTGTAATTTTATGTTTCAAGCTGAGATGCGGGTTCTGTTCAGAATTGAAAAAATACATTTACTAATAAGAGGAATGCAATGATACTATTCACCTCTATTACAGAGGTCGAGAGACTGAAGATGACGATCAATTCTGGTAAAAAAGGGGAATTCAAAATATATACATTTGAATATTTACTCAGATTTGCAGCTGCTTTCATCAATTACGTTACTGCTGGTAATACAATGTTGTGGTCAATTGGTAATCCGAAGTGCATTTCTCTGTAGTAAGTGACACAAAGGTAGTAGAACTGACTCCAAAGAAGACCACAATTCGAATCACCAAACTTCTACTTCACTCAACACATAAGTCATTGTGCCATTCGAAACTCCCTTCTATGCCGTTCTAAAGCTGCCTCTCATCCAAATAGAAACTCAATTCTTTACTGAGATTACGTGTTTATTTCATTTTCATTCAGGCAATCAGCTCCGATTCTAAAAGAAAATGTTGGCATGATTTTCTCAGACCTACATTCTCTAATGTTAATAATCATATATATATTTAAGGGAAATTGTTTTATTTATGAATTCGTCCTTTTAGTGATGCTTCTACATATCCGTTTTTTTTCCACCATGTCTATTACACCTTCCAATCTACTGTTGTTCTCTGATGGTAAGGAACTATCTTTTCACAGAAAAAAAAACACTTCATGTCCAAGTAACATAAGCTGAACGCACCTTTAAAACCTTCAATCAAAACATCATCAAAAGTGCAACATTAAAAAATTAATGACAGTCCTGTTTTTCAAGGAGACTACTCACATATAACATGTCTTTTCTGTACTCATCGAAATATTATACTGATTGTACAGCAGGAATTCAGTGACAATCCAGAGAGGATTGCATAGGTGACGCTGGAGAATGGGACTAGCTGGGTAGCTCTTTCTGGAGCCAAGGCAGTGCGATTGTTCGCATGTACTTTGTCTGTCCTATAAATTTATATTTTTCTATGATTTGACAAATAGTCAATGCGAGTTGAGTGTTTTCTGGGGACAAATACTATTTAAAAATAACCATATCGTCTAAACCAATATCCTATGTATTCCTCTGAACTTTGCAATTAATAAAACCTCGAATGTGTATCAACAATGGTTTTGTTTTACTAAATGTACATAAGACAAAATTTTCCATATAACCAATTTCATTGTCACTTCAGAAGTTTAACCATTTAATGAACAGTTATTTTTAATGAGCTATCCGATACACAACAGGAATCTTCATGCCGACGTAATGTAGATTGTAGGAGAAAGTGAGGGCTGCAGATGCTGGAGATCAGAGCTGAAAATGTGTTGCTGGAAAAGCACAGCAGGTCAGGCAGCATCCAAGGAACAGGAGAATTGACGTTTCAGGCATAAGCCCTTCTTCAGGAATGAGGAAAGTGTGTCCAGCAGGCTAAGATAAAAGGTAGGGAGGAGGGACTTGGGGGAGGGGCGTTGGAAATGCGATAGGTGGAGGGAGGTCAAGGTGAGAGTGATAGGCCGGAATGGGGTGGGGGCGGAGAGG
>NC_057756.1:1993575-2013235 GCF_004010195.1 Chiloscyllium plagiosum | reverse complement strand
AGATGGGAGTGGGGGCGGAGTTGGGCGTGGTGACGGAGATCGGAGTGGGGGCGGGGTTAGACGTGACAGAGATCGACGTTGGGGTGGGGTTAAGCGTGGTGACGGTGATCGGCGTGGGGGCGGAGACACATGCGGCGTTTTGGTTGTGCAGGTTAGCGATGTATCGGCGTGGGAGCGGAGACACATATTGTAGATTGTAGACTTGGGAATAATACTTTTAAAAGTTCCATAATTCCTAGATATGGACTTACTGACTCATTGAAAATAACCAACATCTATACTTGTCCTGTGATATCTTCTTTCTTGTGCTTTATTCCGAATTTCAGAAACAAAACACATCCAACAGTTATCAGAACCTGGAAATCTGAAAACATCTGTTGAAGCAGAGTTTGTGATTCTGAATCGAATATGAGATACAGTGGATCTATAAGATGTATCTTTATTAAGACAACGATGAGAACGGGATATTTTAAATCTCAATAAAGCATTGATGTGACTAATCTTGAACAATTGATAATGGAATTGATGATTGAATGGTGGTGAAAGCAAAAGGAAGTCAACATAAATTTGATAATGCCAGGGGAATGAATATATAGGTATATGGAATACAAGCTTCAGCATTGCCTACGCATTAATTGGACTTTAAATTGCAGGTGAACGTGCACTCTTAAATGTTATTAAAAAGAACATTCTTGTCCAATAGGTCATTGCCAAACTTATTACGATCCAGGTAATCATCATTTATTACTATTTAAGTCATAACTACATCACCACCATCACTCTCCTTTATGGGGAATTTGCTTATTTTCTTGGCTTTGACTGGACAAGTTAGTACCTGAGGGTAATAGGAAAGGAAATTCACAGAAGAGCTACTAATTGTATTTGTGATGAGTGAACTATCCAATGGACCAAAATCCGATGACAATCCCAAAACCAAGAAAATCCCAATTAATATAACCATTCATATTAATGTGCAAGATGTAATGAATGAACTAGGAAAATAAAAGTCAATGTTTCACATTGAATAACATCTCCATTTTAAATGTGCCTTTGTGGTTGTATATTAGAGCAATAAAATTAGAAGAGTTGCCAGATATGTAATTATATTTTCATTTCCCTGTTTGATGCATATCTCTCCATGTTTTTGTTCGTTATAAGAACTAGAAGTAAATTTGCAAATTCAGTGTATTTAAAATAGCAGTGTGCAATGTGTTTTATGATTGACAGGAAATACATGGCGTATTCAGAAGGGTTCAATACCTGCTTGCTTCAGATGTGTGGAATGATATCTCTGAACAGATTGATTTGGAAAAGGGTGGAAGTCCATAAAGTCTGACTGAATGGAAACTTATTAGGCGACCAATACAGCAATCTGAATTCGTCAGAATTGTGGAAACATTGCAGGAATATACCAAGGAACCATGAAAAGATATTTCACGCAATCACGCCTGATCTTTCACTAATATACAACATCGCTGACGTACTGTACTGGAGTTATTTTCCTGCACTGCCACCATATCCATTCATGTTTTCATGTGGAGAAATCTGCCGATTTTTGTCTTGAACTTACATAACGGCTGACAATCTATAGCTCTATATTCTTGACAATTCTTAGGCTTCTCTACTGTCTGAGTGTCCAAATGAATCATTCAAATCTCAAAATAAATTATCTGTTATTTTTTGTAATTCAGAAAAGTTATCTATTCCTTGCAGCTGAGTGCATGAAGGAATACCTTCTCTAAGTATAAACTTCTGATCAGTTCCAAATAAAAATGTACCAACCAGCGAGCCTTTTATTCTTCAGAGGTATGTCAACGATCTGTCAATATTTCTATGACCGTCCTCATATGGCAGCGCAGCCAACATCTAAACCAATTGGGGAGGTTTAATTTTCTGATTGATTGTCAAGTATTTTCCTTGTCTAGTCAGTACACAAGTTGTCATACGAATTCTACAATCTTCGTGAAAACTTGTGTGTAAACTTTTTTTTTTGTTTTCTTTCAATTGCAGATTTGGATGCATTAATTCGAGATTTGAGTAAGAAAATTTATCAGAAAATCTATTGAACAATTCATCATACATGCTTTTGGCGAATTACCTAACCATGGCAAGCGTTTTTACAAGTCGCACAATCAATTAGGTACAATACTGAATTTTATTGTTACTGAGCAGTGACCAAGTTATCGAAATGGTGCTATTTAATCGTTTGTCCTATCAGAAATATGATTACTTACATTCCCTACTGAAAAACCTTAAAAAATTCTAATTGACGATTGGTGCGTTAAAGTAAAAGGCTTCAGACCAATGCATTCAAGCACATTACTCTGTTTTTTTTGTTTCTTTGTTTTCTTTCTCACCACTCTTCCCCATCAAATACTGACTGCTACACCATATTTCCAAGCGTACAGAAATTAGAAACGTCTATTCACCCAAGTATAGATTTTTGGTCAATTTTAATCATTTCCCCAATATTCAGCATGGGTAAAAAATTACCAGGAGGGCATGGATGATAGTAGATTATATTATTCTCAACGGGCTGTAGTGATTTCTTCGTATCATTCGGAATATTTTGGTCTCCTAGGTTTGCTTATAATAATTGTACTGTTCCTAAATTTCAGAAGGAACTCAGAAAGCAACAATGTTGCTGCATGTCTGAAGTGTCCTGTAGGGGCGAATCATGCAAGGATAATTGTTGGAAAAAATGGGATTTCTTTAACAAGTCTGGAATATGTAATAAACTAATTCGAAGAAAGTGTGTTTTGTGTAACTCATTAGTGGCGAAAAAGCAGAGTTAATGTTTCTTGTCGATTGATCCTTCTCCACAAATTTTGCCTGACTTGTTGAGTAATGGTAACAATTTATGTTTTTGGTTCTTAGTTTTTGATGATGTACACACAAAAACAAATCTCCTACAGTTTAGCTCCAGCTTCTATGGTGTGATATGTTTTTTATTCCCCTGGCACATTGGCCTGGAATTTCTATTGCTATGCCAGTAAATTTACTGAAATGATATATGATTTACAAATTTTCTCTTACATAGTAATGCGTATCCAAAAATTGGCTTCAGATGAGAATATCGAACGAATTGCAATTCCAAATATGAGCAGAAAACATTTTGAATTCATTTCCTTTCTCACGAAATAATGGAATATATGAATATTTCACGATTTAGGATTAAGTTTTTCACACCTCAGACATACGTGAATAGCATTACTCCTTGAAGTATTTGTATTATTATTTATAAAAGTTACTCCACAAAATAGAAGTTGTTTCCAAAGGATTGCTTGCCACACTTTATCAACTCCGTGCATCAACACAATTAGCAAAAACAGAAGTACTGTTTACTTGATAGCTGAAATATAAGAAGAGTACAAAAGATTGGCTGCCAACATAGTGAATATGTGTTTCTTACAAGATTTTTTTTTAAAAAACAATATAATTATAAACCACCTCGAATAGATTTGCACATGGGTGTACTTCATTGACTTCTGTTTATTAAGTAGTTCTTTTAACACAGCAAAACCTCAGAAAATCTGAGGAAAATGCTGGAAATATACATAATTGTATTTACAGTATAATGCTGATTTAGCATTTAAATCAGTGCAATACTTATGATGGAAAGATAAAACCAAAACCATCGCCGTTTTTCTTTGTGTTACCTAGTACCTTAACAGGCTAAGGTGTATCAGTCAACGGCGAAGAGAAAAAAGGAAAAGAAAAACAACTACATGCTCACATTTATGAATTATGGAATCATAAGTATATTGGATATCATCGTTCTGGACAGCAGATGCAGTTTTAAATAAACCAATCCATGACATTATAAATTAGCATAAACAGTACAGCACAGAAAAGGACATTTGGGGATCGAAGTTTTGCAGATCTTTCATCCTATTATAAGGTCAAACTAACTTACATACCCGCCATTTTGCGATCATCCATATACCTCTCCAACATTCGCTTAAATATCACTATGTATCTGAAACGACTACCATTGCTAGCAGTGCAATTCATGCACCCAACATTCTAATAAAAAAGCTATCTCCGGCATCTCCCAGACAACATTGACCGATCCTCTTGAAATCATATTATCTTGTCATAACCATTTCCACAATGGGAAAAAGTTCCTGGCTATCCACATTGTGCATCCTCTCATCAATTTGTACAATTCAATAGAGTAACCTCTCATCGTTCACCATCCAATGAGAAAAACAATAGCTCCCTCAACTGTTCTTCATGAGTCACATCCTCGACTCCAGGCAGCATTCTGGTAAATTTCCGCTGCATATTCTATAAAGCTTCCACATTCTTCTTATAATGTGGCGACCAGAACTCAACTAACCAGGCTTTATCGAGCTACAGCATAACGTCGCAGCTCTTAAATCCAGTCTCCTGCTACCGAAAGCCGACACACTGTAAGCCATCTTAAAAACCTATCAGATTGCTTTGCATCTTTGAGCTTTCGCTGACATGAACCATAAGATCCCTCTGTTTCTCCACACTGCCAAGAATCCTGCCTTTAACTCTGTAATCTGCATCCAAATTTGACCTTCCAAACTGAACCACTACAAACTTTACCAGTTTACACCATCTGCCACTTCTCAGATCAGGTCTGCAACCTGTTAATGTCCCGTTGCAACCTACACGTCATTACTTATTCAGAGATAAGCTATTTCCCAGTTTGAAGGATTCAATAAGAAGAGGTCACGCGTTCGAGGTGAGAGGTGAAACGTTTATGGGGAATATACGAGGATAGTGCTTCACACAGAGGGTGGTAGGTGCCTGGAATGCATTGCCAGCAGAGGCCATGGAGGCAGACTTCGCAGAGTTTTTCAAGGTGTCTCTGGATAGATGTTTGAGTGGGTGGAGAGCAGAGGGATACAAATACATAAGAATTTCGTGATAGGTTTAACCAGTAGATTTGGCTCGGCTCGGGCTTGGGGGGCCGAAGGGCCTCTTTCTGTGATGTGAATTGTCTTTGCCATTGTTCAGATGGCCAATATGACAATACACAATGCAGGCAAAAGCATAAACAGTCTTGTATGAGTCAGGGTCGAGGTCAGACCATTTGGAATACTGACAAAATAAAATATCCACAGAAGTTTTAACAGATTTAACAGTGACTTTTCCTCAGTTACGTTCGTCCTCGTTCTCTGCTCTGTCATGAAATCAGGACTCTAACGATAAACTTCGACTGTTTTCGACAGACTGCTGGTATTATCTTTCTTAATGTTTACCCCTTTAAAATGTCTGTTCATGCTGCAGCCTGCACACTTCCAGGAAACGTATTCTAGATTGAACGAACGTGAAGAATCATTGTGAAACCATTACATATGTTCCAAAATACATGAGACTTTGATTCATCAATGCATTTTATTTGTCTCACTTAATTTTCTGTCCACATTTTAACTGTTTGCTTACGCAGTTCGTTCTTTTTCTGACAATCTAGCTATAGATTCATAGGCATTAAAAGGCAATCAAACAGGAGGCTGGAAGAACGCTGCAAACTGGGCAGCATCAGAAGGTGCAGAAATCAATGTTACAGTTGCAACACTTCTTCAGGATGGCGGTGTGCGAAAGGACAGCTGCGGATAAACTGGGTTGGTGGCAGGGCCGTGAGGTAGCGATAGGTAAATACAGGTGAAGAGCAGAACCCAGTTCGTCGTTTGAGAGGATTGAATACGGTTGGAAGGAATTGTCTTACAGAGCTATGGAAGAGAGGGGGAGGAGCTGGGAAGGGAGACAGTGAATGGGAAGAGGGTTTATTTGACATTGGAGAACTCAATGTTGAGTCTCACGTAATGTACGCTGCCCAGGCTGAGGATGAGGAGCTGTTGCTCCAATTTGTGATGTGTTTCACTGTGGCAATGGACGAGGCTAAGTATGGTCATGGCAGAAAACGAATGGGAAGGGAAATGAAAATAAGCCATGATTGGGAGCTTAGGTCCACGGGCGCAGCTGAGATGCTCAATGAATTGATGTTTCATCTTCCCGATCTATAAAAGACCACATCCGGAAAAACAGATGCAGTAATCTAGGCGGGAGGAGAGTCTGGCAAGATTTCTTCTACACTGGAGTGCCTCTTTGAGGCATTGGGTTAAGGAGAGGGGGTAATGTGTCATCAGGATCTGCATATTTTGGGGTTGTTGGGGAATGTACCCAGAGATTCGAGGGATGGAGCTGTTTGTGGGGAGAATGATGTGAACCAAGTTTCGCCAAAAGGAACTGTCTTTGCACAAAGCAGAGAGTGATTGAGTCATGGAGATGTACAGCATGGAAACAGACCCTTCGGTCCAACAAGTCCATGCCGACCAGATATCCCAACCCAATCTAGTCCCATCTGTCAGCACTCGGCCCATATCCCTCCAAACCCTTCCTATTCATATACCCATCCAAATGCCTCTTAAATGTTGCAATTGTACCAGCCTACACCACATCGTCTGGCAACTCACTCCATACACGCACCACTCTCTGAGTGAAAAAGTTGCCCCTTAGTTTTTTTTTTATCTTTCTCCTCTCACCCTAAACCTATGCCCTCTAGTTCTGGACTCCCCTATCCCAAGAAAAAGACTTTGTCTATTTACCCTATCCATGCCCCTCATAATTTTGTAGGAAGGGGAGAATGTTCCTGGTGGTGGGTTCTATGTGGAGTTGACAGATATGTTTATGAATGATATGTTACATGCGGACACTGGTTAGGTGGCTGATGACAACAAAGTGGTCAGTGACTTTATTGCGTTTAGACATGAGTTAGAACAGAGGAGTGGTGAATGGAAGAGGTGCAATGGAGGGTTGACAGGATGATGGTGCGAGGTCGTGTGTCATTCAAAATAGGTGGGCATCCGTGATGCTTGAATGTGGGATGTCTACTCGGGAAAGCAGATGCGGCAGGGGCAGAGAAATCGGATGAATGGATGGAGTCCTTTCGGGGTTACTGGATGGGAGGATATGTAGTCCAGACATTTATTGGAGTCTGTGGATTTATAATAAACGTCCGTCTGGAGCCTGCCGACAGAATTAGAAAAGAAGACAACAAACAAGGACAGAGAGTTATCTGGAGTGGATAACTCGTGGAGGGGAGTGGATGGGTCTGTTGGAGAGGAAGAAGCTGAGAGCCTGAAGTCCATCCTTGTGGGGTATGCGTTTGCAAAGGGACTGAAGTTACAAAGTGAAGATAAAGTGCTTTTGGCAGAGAATTACAATTACTAAACAGGTGGAGAACATGGTTAGTACCACGTACCACTCTTACCATCTGCCCTCCCCACACCTCCCTGCCTTCCACGCTTCCCTTCGCACATTCTTGGTTCAAGCCACTGTCTCGACCAAGCCACTCTCATGTACCTTCTCCTGAAACCGTAATAACTGCTTGCACGCTACTACTCTCGTCTCATCCAACGCTACAATCAGTCCTTCCATGTGAGACAGATGTCTATCTGCTTTTCCTCCAACCTAGTTTACTTTATCAGTACTCCTGATATCGTCTTCTCTACATGAGGGTGATCAAACATAAACTTGGGGCACGGTTCACCAACCATCTCAGCTTGGCCGGCAGCTGACAGCCTGACCTCCCAATTACTACGCATTTTAATTTATCTTCCCACTCGCTATCTGAAATGGCAATTCTTGGCCTCTTCCTATGCCACAGCAAATCAGCTTGCAAATAGGAGGGACTGGAGGACTCAGTTGAGGTTGCCAATTTCAAATAACTTCACATCCCAATGCATCAGCCTCCCTTCCATTCCAGTAATGACCCTTCATTCCAGCTACCAAACGATTCATTCCTCCTTTGACCAACTAGCTTGTACCCGTTACCTGCTTTATAAATCCCGACCTCACCACCCCGCTACTCTCTTACACTCCACTTTATCTCCAGATCAATTAGCACCCATTCCCAGTCCTCAAAGGGGATTTCACCTGAAAGGTTGACTTCTCCTTCTCTTTGTGCTGCCTGAAGTTTGGCTTCCTTCCAGCCTCCTGCTTGTTTACCTTGGATTCCAGCATCTGCAGCATTTTTTGCCGCTAAGAGATTGAAGCAGGACATGTGACAGAAAAATGTTCATGAAAATTAACTAACATCTAGTTGCACTATTCACATATTCCAAATTTTTCACCATAGAACTGGAGGTTATGTTATCGCAATAGACCTGCTAAGCTGTTACAAGCTTGCCTTCCTAAACTATCGTCTTGCCTAAGCATTCTGAACACCACGCACCCACTAAGTGAAAAAAACCCTTAAATTTCCTTTCATCAAAAGAACAAACACTTCAAATCTATGCTGCCTGGTTATCAACCCCGAAAACGGGGAGAAGATCTCTTCCATGTCGTTCATCTGTGCACCTCGATAATTGTACCAAACTATAGCATGAACCCTCTCACGCCGTGTTGATTCATGCAAAACAAATTGCACTTATCAAAACTTTCCTCACAGGTGGAAAGTTCCAGACTTGGAAGAATCCTTAGTATCCTCCTCTGCACTCGCAATGGTATAATCAGATAAAGTGTTGCTTCAGTTAATGTATTTTAAACTCAATATAAATATCCCTTCAACTGCATTAGTCCGATTTCTTTGTGAAATTAACAAAGAACAAATTCAACTTATAGAGGTTTATGAAATCATAAAGAGCATGCATGTCCAAAACTAGAGGGCATAGGTTTAGGGTGAGAAGGGAACGACTTAAAAGAGATGTAAGGGGCAACGTGCTCATGCAGAGGGCGTATATGTATAGAATGAATTACGAGAGGAAGTGGTGGATGGTTGTACATTAAACATTTGGCAATCATTTGGATGGGTATATGAATATGAAGGTTTCAGAGTGCTGGCGAATCAGACTAGATAAATTTAGGATGTATGGTCAGCATGGACGAGTTCAACCAAAAGGTCTATTTCCATGCTGTACATCTCTCTCTTAGATTTTTTTTTAGATTACTTACAGTGTGTGGAAACAGGCCCTTCGGCCCAACAAGTCAACACCGAACTGCAACCCACCTATTCCCCTACATTTACTCCTTTACCTAACACTACGGGCAATTAAGCATGGCCAATTCACCTGACCTGCACATCTTTGGACTGTGGGAGGAAACCGTAGCACCCGGAGGAAACCCACCCAGACACGGGGAGAATGTGCAAGCTCCACACAGTCAGTCGCCTGAGTCGGGAATTAAACCCAGATCTCTGGCGCTGTGAGGCAGCAGTGCTAACCATTGTGCTACCGTGCCGCCCACTTACTCTCTCACCCAGTGTATTTAAGTAATATGAACAAATATTACTCAGTGTGTAGCATTTTCATTTTTTTTAAATTTAATTAATATGGTTCAGTGATTGCTATTTGTTTCATTATAACATCTGAAAGTAATTCTGTCTCCTTTATTGTAATCATCATAGTACAATTGGCAGGCTTATCATTACTTGGCTCTTATTGAAAAAAAAACGTCTGCTGAATTTCTTCGTACAAAATGCTTGCAATGTTTTGTTAACTTTGTTGCTAATTCAACTTTGATTGCCTCAAAATTCTAAAATGTACTGCCACGGCGTAAACAAGTCTTTCTTAAAAAAACAATGGCCTACTATAGGAACCTGGCTTCTTCTACGTTTGAAATTCTGATAAGCAAGGGAGGGATCAGCAGCAGCTGCGTTTTCTTTTTTTTTAATTTGGAGAATGGCAGTAATGTCTCACGAGTAAAAGTAAAATTATGTATTATCCTGAAGCAGCCGAATCACTCTCATTTTATTTTGTCCTATTTTGAAACTTCGAAATTTGCCTGAGTTTAATTAGAGTCTTTATCTTTGTAAAATTTAAATTTCTTCGAATCACTCAAAACCACAGAATTGTTACAGCACAGAATGCAGTCATTCAGCCAATTGTCTCTCTAAAGTTCACCGACTGAGCCTTTTACCATAAATCTCTGACATTACCAACGAAAAGCAAACAGAATTCTTCCTACAAAAAGGCCATACAGCAAATCAGTTTTGAGTTTACAATTACAGGGTTGACACAGAAATGACGCCTTCCAAAACTGAAAAACTTACCACGTGATTTTCTTTTTGACTCGTTTTTGCTTCTATTATTTTATTTTATTGTCAATCGTCAAAAAAAAATCGTTCACTTCCATTGCATCGCACTTCCTATCAAGTTGCCACATGCAAGTTTCCTTAGCTCTGAATCAATTCACCTAATTATTTGAAAATAGGCCAAAGTTTTGCACTGTTTTATTTTCACTCATTTCACTATGGCAATCCATTTTACTTTCTCACTTACGTTAACAGACAAATTGCCAATTGACTTTGGTGACTTGTAGAAAAACAATTAAATAGTGTATTCCACTAAAATAAAACTTCCTCCAAATAAATATACTGCCAAGTTACAACATGTATTCAATACAATGCAATCCATCCTTTTACTTATATTTGCATTTACTCTGCATGCATTTCGTCATCTAGAGCACTAGAATGTGTTTATTTCTATTCTTGTTACACTGTATTTTCCTTCATTGAATGTGCAATACTGTCCAATCTATGACGTATCTCCAGTCTCCAAATATTTTGTTACTGATTTATTTGTGTATATTTAATTCCTGATTACTAAAGTTCACTCGCTCACTGCCCACAACTTAAGAAATTATTTCCCTTGGTTTCCTTGTGATCCACTATGAGCAAACTCGCTCATTAATAGATTATGATTGTTTCACCCGAAAAAATGAGAGTGGATCAAGCCTCGCATGATATACAATTAAAGTTTTGCCATTCTAAGTAAATATTTCGTAAAAAGCATATTGTTGGGTGATATAAGCAGTTGTTTCTGGATAAAGACAGATGGACCAATGCCTGAGTACTAGCATTAGGCAAATTTAGGAAAGGCATAAATATATAGGCAGCAGTCCTGATGTCAAGTTTCCATGCAACGTTGGTTAGGGTGAGTGAATTGCTAGGTAATGTTTAGAACATATTTAATGACGGGACAGACAACAACAAGTCTACCTTTAAAATAAAATGCTTACGAGAGAAATCTTATTTCTTCCAGTTTTGAAATTTTGACAAGGAAGTGGAGCTAATCGAAATTTTTTTTTTTACTTTGGAGTACGCCAGCAATGACTATTGAGTAAAAGGAGGATTATACATTTTCAGTAGCAGCCGAATTGGTAGCAAAACCGAATGGAGACTACAAATGCCATTTTGGTGCACAGGGGAATTCACAGCGCAGTCGTCCGAATTTAGGCGATTACTAAGTTGACACTGCTAAGCTTTTATTTTTTAAAAAAAGTTTCAATCTGGAGCATTGATATGCAACTTTAATGATCAATGATTAAGATTCATTCAACAGTTTGAGGAAATTCATTCTGTCAAGTATCACAAAGGCGTTGTCCAGAATAGTTGCAAAAGTGAACAGCATGTTGTGCTTGACATTAATAATAGACATTTGCAGCTTCCCCTGATTTTGCACACTTTATTTACGACTCGAAATCGTACCAATATGAACAGACATTTTGTTTTTTCACGGGCTCAAAAAGTTTAAAACAAAAGTAGAATACGAATAGAATTAAATGCTTAAAAAATTCTGAGGACAAAATTTGTGATAACCTCTTTTTGTGGAAGTTGACACACTTATGATTAGCATTTTCAGCCAACACTGCAACGACGTAATGAATTTCAGCATTTTACACTGCGGTGGCACTGAGGCAAAGCAACAGGAAGTTCAAATACTTGTTACATATCCATGGATATCCTTGCATAATGAAAGACAAAACAGAAAAGAAGATGGGAATAAATACAGATCTCGAGACTTCAGTAATTATAAAAAAAGATTCATCATGGTTAGCAGAATTGGGATACTACTTTGTAGAATCACTTTGAATGCTGTCTTCATAAGTGTGATTCGGTTCATGCAATTTTCAAGGTTTGTTATAGAACCAAATATGTTTGAAGTACGAATTTCTATGAGCAGCATAATTATGTAATTCTCGTGGATGTACAAGTATCATATGGAAGAGTTCCACTGTGGGTGCAAGCATAGTAGCTGACAATGTGTTACTTTGTAACTATGGCTGAAGGCTGTGAAGTAAAGAATCACAAGCGAAGAATGACTTGTCCTGTTTATAGAACGTTGTGATTATTTAATATTGGATTAATGATTTTGATTAAACTGTTCAAATTATTGAAACCTACACATTTATACGTGACATAATGTGCCAAGATGAAAATATAAAAGAGATGTTTCAATAACGTTTGTGACTTTGTACTTTTATCTAGGCAAATCAATCCTTGAAAAAGAGTTAGGTAAATGGTTCTTTGAAAACTACTTATCATATTGCCTATTCATCAAACTGTTTTTTTTTCTGGTTCTATTTTCCTTACTTGATATACAATATCGAGTTGCTTACAGTATCAAAATTACAAAATGTGCAAAAACGTCACGGTAAAGATTTCCCTTTGGATTAGATCAAGTTTATAATCTTTAATTTTGCACCTACCTGCATGGCCTTGCACTGTGTAATTTTACATATTATCTTTTATTTTGCATCTTTTTTAAGGTTGATTTTGAATACTGATGTTAACTTTACGGCCCACAAGAATTAGAATTGCAATAATATTGATGAAACATCGTTTCTTTCGGAGTCATATTTCAGCTTAATATGCATGGATAATTACCATCATAATAGCTCCCCTTAAAGGTTGCTTAATTACTTTGACGTGGGCTTGTAATTCAATTAAATGGCCCACTAAAATGAAGTCACACATTCAAAATACATTAGTTCCGTATAGCATTCATATTATGAAGTGAAATATAAGATGATCCAGAAAATATACCGGCAAATTGAAACGTGATTGATGGTACATGCACTAACATTTGAGTATAAAAAGGGAAGTGTGATTGATGGGAACGTGAAATGGAAACAAGAAAGTGCGACTGCAAGCTAGCAGGTCTAGCAACAAATGTGGGAAGAGAGCAACGTGTATGTTTTGACACTGAAGACTCTCCAACAAGATCTATGTACATTTATTTTTTGGGTTGTAACATTGTTATTTTAATAGGTGGATAAGGGCATTGAAAATGGTTCAAAGCTATAAAGCTGTAAGTGAGACAATTGCTTTGGAGAAGTTAAAAAATTCACTTCGTGAATGCATGTGACCTCATTTGGAAGAGCAGTGATTTCAAAATATAAAATTGACATCAGATGTTGCGATAGATTATGGGTTCACTAATAAATTAGGTTTGTCTTCCGAAATCGATTTCAGTCTGTGAGATAGAAATTGGGCAAAGAAAGATATTCAGGCAGGAAAGGGGAAAATATCTCATTGAAGACAGGAAACATTGTTTACGCAGAGAGTAACAATGAAAGCCATGAACAGCAAAAAGAAATAAAACAGCTCAGATATTTTTTACGCTAATAAAGCAGGTGACATGAAGTCACAGTGCTTTTATTTCAGAAGAAGAAGTGGTAGGAAGTATGGGGGAAAATGTGATAAGTCAATGAATTTTACTGAAGTACTGAAATAGCGACAGAACACTGTAAAACCAGATCAAGGTTTGGTTGAGAAGAAATATATTTCTAAAGAATTTACTTGCAGGATTATATTTACTCGTGAATGCATGTAAAAGTATGTAAACAAATTAAGATTTCATCATGTATTGGACCAGGTCATTATTCGTCGTGGAGGAATGGGGTGGTATGTTGTTCAAAAGGAGTCCATCATATGAAGTGAGAATACCGACTCTGATAAAAAGTGTTGCTGCTGAAGCAGGGGTAATAGAAAAATTCTCGATTCCAGAAACACAGATAATCCTTGATAATATTATAGCCCTGTATCAAATGTGAGATTGATGCTTACTACTGTTGAAAAATCCAATGGAAAAGCAGGTAACTGCAGTATTTCAGCAAGTACACGTTTGGAAAATTCCTCACTCTGCTTTTGTATGGTCACAAAGCCATGAGTGAATTATAAGAAAATATGTGTGTTCAAATGTTTGCGAGAAAAGAAAAATAGAGGAACAACTGGATATTTTTAGTTTGTAGAAACCAGTTATATCATATTGTAAAGTTGAAAAAGTAAAGCAAATAAAACGTAAAAGAGTTGTGGATATTATAATTTAGAAACAAAAGCAGAAATTACTGGAAAGTCTCAGCTGGTCTGGGAGCATCTGTGGAGAGAAATCGCAGTGAATATCTCTGGTCGACTGACCCTATCTCTGTATTTCTGTTTTTCTGTGTGTCTGAATCAAACAAAAAAAAAACACAGTACGATGAAAAACCATTCAGAAAATAAGAATCTGAGTATACTCTGGATATCTGCTTTCTTAAGACTGAGTTCTTGCTTAGGACTTGAAGATCATCTTTTATTCAGGTGAAAGGAAAAAATGGGCAGACGTTCAAAAAGTTGTATTACCTTTCGATTTTAAATAGGTGGCGTTGTGGACAACCCGCAGAATACCATTAGATATTCGTTTTTGTATAAGGAAAAGTCACAGAAAAATACCGAAACATTTTAATTGACCTGGACTGCACAAATTGTGAGTGACTTTTGCCAGACATGTGATATGTGTTAAATAATTGCAAAACCTTACGTAGCTATATAACCAACACCATGAATACCCGTTTCTGCATTTGAGGAGTATTTTACAAGAAATCCAATTGACTTTGTAGGGTACTACTTCAAACTTTTACTGCAAATCAGTATTAGTTGACTGCAATGGTCTGCATCTGCTAGCTTTCTAGAGTTAAACCAATCACACAGTATGGGATCCAAAAAGATTGGAGAAGAGTTGCTTTTTTTTTGTAAATTTAACTGTACACTGACTACCGACAGGTACACAATTGGAGTAGATGTCAAATTTTACAGCAAATAAATCAGTTCGAATCGACAGTTTTCCATTCAGAACCACACGGAGCATTAAATTGGTGAAATCAAATTTAAAATCCAAGTCGATGACTGATAGTCAAGACTATCCAAAAGATTGGGAGATAGGAAGGAGAGAGGAAAGAATTCCATTTGTGTTTTCTTTTTGTAATTAAGTATGCATGCAAATTAGCAATTATTTTCAGTTTTTGATTTAGTTAATGGGCATAAGGTAAGATGACCAAAGAAAAACATTGAAGAGATATTGACGAGTCAGGGTTCAAAGACGACATATTGGATTATATATCAAATTTTAGTGAAATATTACATATTGGGCTGAGTGACAACATTTGAAAGTCGTGCAAGATGTGATGAAAGAGGAAGAAGTTAAGTTATCCAAAATAGTAACTTTCATTATTGAGAAAAAAGAGTTAGTATTATTACCAGTGGGAGTTCACCATCTAAAACCAAGATTTAGATGGTTTAACCAATCGAAAAAAAATTATTTGATATGAACACCACATTGAAAGTAATCTCAGTGTATGTCTTGTGAATATCATTGATTTTTTAACACAAAATCAGACTGAAATACTAAAGGGGAATGTGTTATTGATAAAAAAACATAGTGCGCAGACCCAGGTTCAGACAAATCTGAGCATTTCTCCAATTATTTTGGACAATGTGGAAGATCACAAAAATGTACAGTGTTTGTAAAAACATTTCGAATTTTGGTTGCTTCACCGACTGATTTCTTGAAAAACTGCAGATCATTTCAATGTAAGGAAAATTGGTAGAAGGTATTAGACAGCCTGAAAGCTGTGTTACCCACTGGTTCACTGTGATCCACACCTACGAACATAATGCCATTCAAGATGGCTACTATTGTGAATTATGAAGATGTCTGTGCTTTACTCATGCAGGAAGACAACAAGAGGATGTAAAATCTTATTGATCAGTTTTCCAGAAATTTGAAGAACTACCAACAGATGTATTGCATATGTAAGAATTGCCGTACACCAACATTTAAAATACCAGAACTCATAGAAAACTAGAATCCCTAAGTAGGGAAACAGGCAATTTGGCCCAGAAATGCCACAATGACATTCCGAACATTAACTCAATTAGACCCATTCCCTTACATTTCTACTTACTAATGCATCAAATCTACACACTGCTGAAATCTATGGGCAATTTTGCATAGCCAATACACATAACCTCTTTGGATTATGAAAGGAAGCCAGAGAACGAGGAGGAAACTTACATAATGTATCTGAGACAATACTATATACTGAAGATAACTTCTTAAATATTTTGGCCAAAATAATGATTAAAAAATCCGAAGCTTTTGCATTCAGCTTATAATTGTAGCAATTCAAATTGAAAATTATACACGTAGCAGAATTACAAACTTGCAATTGCCATCATATTGCCCAGAATTTGATGAAGACAAATAGAACATCACCGAATAGTGATGTTCATTGGAAGGAAAAAAAATGACTTGCATGGATTCTAGAATTGAATGTTTGCATGTTAGCTGTAAGTGTAAATGAGTAGCTTGATTAGTGACCGAAAGCATGAGTTTGTGAGGGGCAGTGGTGCCTCACAACACATCTTGAACTCTTTGTGGATGTAACAAAACGCATTGTTGAAGGTCAAGTAGTGAATGCGATTACTATGGATTTTAGCAAGGTTGTTGATAACATACCACAACATAGGCTCATTCAGAATGTGAGGTTGCAGGAAACTGGGAAACGTGGCTGTCTGGGTACAGAGTTTGTTGACCCATGGAAGACATAGTGTCAAATGAAATTAAATATATTCAGCCTGGAGCTCGGAGATCTGAGGAGTTCCGCAGGAATCTGTTCTGGGACCTCTGCTCTTTGTGATGTTTATAAATTACTTAAATGAGCAATAGGAAATGTTGCTAGCACGTTTGCTGATCAAACGTAGATTCTTGGAGTTGTGGATATTGTTGAGAGCTGTTGTAGGTTTCAAGGAGACAATAACAGGATGCGCAGCTATGCTGGGAAGTAGCAGATGGAATGCCTTCTGGAAAAGTGTGAAGCGATTCATTTTGAGTGTTCGAATTCCACTGCAAATTACAGGGATCATGTCATGATTCTTGGCCGTGTGGAGTAGCAGTAGGATCTTGGGTTCCATGTCCATAGATCCCTGTAGGTTGCCAACCAAGTTCATAAGATTGTTAAGAAGGCGTATAGCGTGTTAGATGTCATGAGTAGAGGAGTTGAGTTTAAGAGCCGCGCGGTTGTGCTGCAGTTCGACAGAGGCCTGCTGGATGACACTTGGAATATTGTTTTCAATTTTGGTCACCTCATTGTCGGAAGAATGTGGAAAGTTTTGAGAGAGTATAGCAGAGATTTACCAGGATGCTGCCTGGAGTAGACTGCATGTCTTAAGAAGAAAGTTTGAGGGAGTAAGGACTGTTCCAAATAAAGTGAAGATGTTGGGACGTGATATAATTGAGACGTGCAAGATAATGAAAGCCATACATAGAGTGGATAGCCAGAGATCTTCTAACGGGGCTAAAATAGCTATCAATGTGGTGACATAAATTTAAGCTGATTGGAGAAGAGTTTAGGGTAGATGCCAGATGTAGGTACTTTACACATTGAGTGGTCCTTGCGAGGAATTCACTGCCAGCAATTGTAGTAGCCTCAAACACGTTAGTGTCATTTAACTAACTCTTGGTGAGTCACATGGATGATATGCAGGTTTACTTAATCGAAGATAGGATAAAAGGATGGTACAACATCGAGGGCCGAATTGCCTGTTCCGTGTTGCACTGCGCTATGTTCTATGTTCTCCATGTGTATGCTAATTGATTAAGTTTGAAGATGTTTTTTTAAAAAATATCATCATTGTTTATTGATATTCAGTTTTGCTTGTGGGGATTGGACGTTGCAGACACTGCCTTCACGAATTGTACTTTCTTTTTTTTTAACTGACAAAATGTTTGAGACGGAGGTAAAGAACTGTTTACTCAAAGCCAATTACACAAACAGCTTGTGAGCACTTTTAACGAAACATGATACATAGAAGCATTATGGATGAATGTTGTCAAGGTCCACAAAACCACGACTTACTTTTGAGGTTTCTGAAGTTACAGAGATCTTGATACTGCATGTTGAAGTTCCCATTCCTCTCTCTTGCAAACAAAAGCTGGGTTTCACTTCCTGCTGCTAGAATTACACATGAGACAATCTGCATAACTGAATGCGTCTTTGCCAAGGGTGTGAATAAAGTATGTTACTATATTGGAACAGCTAATTTGAATGTGTTCCTGCATAGAAGTTGTAAACAAATCGATTGAGTTAAAATTAAGCTCATACTTTTATTTTAGTTTTAATTTGTCTGGACTTTGACTGCAGTGTGTTTTGCTTATGGTCGAATAATTTGACCAAACAAATTGCACTAGGAATGCAACATTTCACTGGTAACCTTAAAATCAGAAACTATTAGGGTACCATGAAATATTCTTAACGTATTTAGAGGGTCCTGTGGTCCGATGTATCAATTATCAACGTCATCATTATTAATAATATTATCAATTTGTAAACATGTTGCTAAAGAGAATTTGACTCAGCAAAACATCGAAAGGTTTTCCATTCCACTAACGTTTCACTCAATTCAACCCAGGATATTAATCAGACAGACAGCAGCAATTTTAATGCAAATAGTCAAATCGAAATCTGAAAACAACGAGCATCCTATTGACTTACAGTGGATGCAGCGCCTGTCAAAATAGAGAAGCTACGTTTTCACGCTTTATAACAAAAATACAACATTTGAACGCATTCAGCCATTTGTCATTACTTCTATTGGGCACGATCGCTCTTGCAGCCTGCTCCTGGTTGATGGTCGAAATCAGCACGAAATGCCTCAGCATCCATCATCTCGTGTCATGCCTAAATTTTGTACACTAGAACAAAGAAAACTGTTTTTCTCACTCGAAAATATCTTGCAACAGAATTTCCCTTTCTAACTGCTTACTCCACCTGCAGTGTTGTGATCGTTGATCTTGTAAAACAACCAAAGTATTTTTTATGTGTGACACTTGGCAGATCTGCAAAAATTGGTACAATACTGCGCGTTTGTCTTGTCTTCTGAAAACGTGGGAAACTTCACATTGTCCATACAATAATCCCCCAGCCAAGTATTTGGCATTACATCAGCACCATTTGAAATTCTTGAAAAAACTCTTTGCATGCTCTCTGTCACTCGTACTGCAAAATGATAAGTGAGCTTAATGGATGTGAAATATAACCTCGACTCACTCTTCCAAATCATTAAGCTGCATCCCGAACTGCTCTGTTTGCATCAGTGGTACTCGTGATTAATCTTTTGTTCACTCCCTTCCACTACAAATATTGTTATTTCATTTGGACTCAAAGATAAAATGTTTGCATAATAATAGTGAAATAATGCCCAAAACATGCTTGCAATTTCCTGGTGATGACGTTCAGTAATGGCGTTGTGTTCTGCAGAGAGCAATCTATCACAAAGAAAGACTACTTGCTTCAAAATTATTTATGTCCAATGGTTCGTTCAAAGCAATCGATCATATCAGAAATGGATGATGTTTAGCATAGAAATGGGAAGTCTGCTAACGATATATCTGCCAAATGTGGTAGGCCATTTCGAAGAACTGTTTTTAGTCATAATCATATGATCAAGAGAGAAGAATCCAAATACGGAGATCCTAAGTTGAATAGAATTGCATTTTAAAAAAATAAAGAAAAAAGTTATTGGTGTATGTTTCGATTGTGAGATAGAAAATGATGGAGAGAGACAGATAGATAGATAGATAGA
>NC_057756.1:1918989-1993506 GCF_004010195.1 Chiloscyllium plagiosum | reverse complement strand
AGATAGATAGATAGATAGATAGATAGATAGATAGATAGATAGATAGATAGATAGATAGATAGATAGATAGATAGATAGATAGATAGATAGATCGATCGATTTAGTGCGAAAGAGAGGGACAGAATGTTGGGCATACAGTGAGAGAGAGGTTGAAACGTAGAAACCGAAAGGTAGACAAACATTACTTCTCTCTCTATTCTTAAACCCTGCTTCAAATAGTGTTATCTAAGTTTGGGATGAGATCAAGCAGTTTTGGGTTTTTTTATTGTAGCAAGTGCGTTCACTCTCTACAACTCAATAAATTACCATTGCGACATACGTTGCACTACTGCATCATTCATTCTTTTAAAAAATTAGAATGTACAGGCTCGAGAAGTAACATGGCGCACCAAAGGGAGATTGTACATGCAGTCCAAAAACAATACTCTACCTGAATGAACATTTACTGGTTAGAAAGTCGGGAATGAAGAGATGTGACTTTTGTTTAGAAACTTAGTATAGATTAAACAGAGAAAAGGGTTACCTAACAGAAGAGCACAAACGATTTCTTTTTTTATTCACTGCATCTATTTGTTTCAATCTACAAACCATTGAAACTGGTTACATTAATGCAGATATAAATATCTGAATAATTGCAGCATGTAAATTATATGTTGCAAGTTAATGACTTTATAATAAACTGTTCCTGGAAACATTACTTAGAAATGAATTATTGAATATACCAAATGCTGAAATATATGAATAAAGAAAAGCCATAGAGAATTGCTGATGGCCAATCTTACCCTGTATAGCTGAGTCAGCACCACTCACCTACCTCTACAAAACACCCATGAATAAAACGTCTCTACTTGTATTTTATTAATGAAGTGCTGGACTTAAGATGTGAACAGTATTTGATGTGACTGTGAAGCGAAAGGAATGCTGAGAATTCCCAAAGAATTGAAGACGTGCTGCGGGATATATATGTCAGTGCAACACGATAGATAAATCAAAACCTGAAACAGTTTTAAGAATGCAAGGGAGAAGAAGTGTCTTCTGGGTCTGCCCAACTGTAAAATAAATGTATATACATTGAACATAATATTATTTTAACTGACCATCGACCAAACTTTACGTATGCTGTGCATTTATCTGAGTACGTAGACGTCGATGGCGACATATGCATGTATGTAACCATAATTGTTATTCATGAATTGAAATTTATATGTTAAGAACGCCATTCTAGATGTCTTTCAAGGATCTGAAGTTCACCTTTCTCATGCAGAGAACAATTTGCGAATGGAAATATCTGCCAGAGTATGTGTTGAAACCGGGTACAATTAAACAAATTAAGTTATATTCGAGAGGGCATTTCAATAGGAACTTTTAAAGGGATAGGGATGAATTGCTGGCAACTTGACCACATGAAATTTTAATGTCTGATCAGCACAGGTGAGTTGGACCGAAGGGTCTGTTTCCGTGCTTTATGAATACTTATTGGGGATAACTTCTATCAACTTCGAGTAAAAGCAGAAGTTTTGAGAGCCCATAGGTTGCATGTTACACACGAAGATTACAACTCAAATGATAGTCGATTTCCGATATTAAGGACAGATGAATGGAAAGGTGTGCACTAACCAGTCAGAAGAGAAATGTTGAAAGATAATGCATGCATGGCCTGAAGTATCGTTCAGAAGGAAAGTATTAAGGTTTTGTATTACTGAGCTGAGAAATTTGGCTGATGGCGACGCAAGAGTGAATTTCTGCAATAAAGTTGTAATAGGTGTGGTTATGGAATTTAAAATGAGCGGTGATGGCTGTGATCATGGGATTTAAAGTGAAATGACATCTATAATTCCGAACAATAAAACAAGTCACGATGTTCTTAAATTGAAACGACTCTTGCATTGCACAGGAAAAGTGAGCCACACTTGCAGGGTCCTGGCTGAAAATTTCCCATCTTCGTTAAGCATAAGTAATGTTGGGAAGAACAGACGCTAGCGAATGTACTGTCCTAATTCAAGAAGAGCTGCAAATTAAAACATGGTGACTGTACATCAGTAAGCAAAACATATGTTGTAGGTAAGTTACTTGGAAATATTCTGATGGATAAGATCTGCACGCATTCAGAAAGACAGAGTTGATCACGAAAAGTTAACATTGGTTTGTGCATGGAAAATCATGCTTCATAAATTTATTCGAATTGATTGATAAAGTGACCAAGAAGGTTGGCGAGTGCAGAACGGTAGACATAACTTATATGCATTTAAATAAGGCCTTTCAATTACTCATCAAGAATGGCGTTCACGACATACACGTGATAGTCTTCTCTCGAAGGTTGGATTGCATGGAATCCTGGCAAACTGAATACACATTTTTTTGATGGTACGAAGCATTGGATAATAGTGGAAGAATGATTGTCAGACTGAAGGCCTGTGACTAATCTGTGACTCAGGGGTTGCTGCAGCACTCATTACTACTGTAAAACTACATCAATATTTTGGATAAGAATGTAACGCATGTTTAGTAAGTTGCAGATGAAATTAAATAGGTGGTATTGTTGACAGTGAGGAATTTTATTAGAAATTGCAGTAGGGCCTTGATTCTCTGGGGAAGTGTGTCGATAAATGACAGACGTAGTTTAATATAGATAAGGGTAAGGAATTGCACTTGCAAAGTCTAATTAAGGTAGCCGTTTCATGGTGAAAGATAGGGTTTTCAGGAGTAAAATGGAAACGAGGACCTTGGTGTTCAGGTGCATGGTTCTCTGAAAACAGAGCCAAAAGTAGATAGGGTATTGAAGTAAACTTTTAGAACACTGACCTTCATCAGTCAGAGCATTGAATATAAAAAATGGAAATTTATGTTGGAGTTTTGCAGGACATTGGTGAGGCACAGTTGGAGTATTGTAATCTGGTTGAGTCACCTTGTGTGGACTTTAAGGGCGTTATTAAATTGGAAAGTGTGCAGAATAAATTCACAAGGACATTGGCAGGACTCAAGGTTCAGAGTTAGAGGAAGATGTTGGACAAACTCAGAGTTTTTCTTTAAAGCTAAGGCGACTAAAGGGGGAGATCTTATCGTAGTGTATAAGAGAGGTATGGATGGAGTGAATGCTCTACGTCGTTATCTCAGGTTTGGAGAACTGATAACGAGGGGGCAGCAGTTTAAGGTTAGAAGGAAAAACAATGTTTTACACAGAGGATGATACACAGATGGAATTAGCTAACAGTAGAAGTGTTTGAAGTGGGCACATTATAAACGTCTGAAAGCCATGTGGTCTAAATTATGAATACGAAGTATTTGGAAAGATATGGGCAAAGTGCAGGGAAATGGATTTAGCTTGGATGGGCAGTTTGGTCAGCATAGACCACTTTGGGCCAAAGGGCTATCGGAGTGTCTGACTCTCTATCACTCCATACTTGATCAGATTGGACAACATAATACACTAGCAGAATTTGAGGATTGCAGATGCTAGAGATCAGAGTTGAGAGTGTGGTGCTGGAAAAGCACAGTTGATCAGGCTGCACCCGAGGTTTTAGGCATTCGCCCTTCATCAGGAATGAGTGATGCACGTCTTATGACCGAAACGTCGGTTCTCCTGCGCCTCAAATGCTGCCTGACCTGCTGTGCTTTTCCAGCACCACATTCTCGACAATAATATACCCACAGTGTATAAAATCAATAATTACATTAACTACCTGCATGAACGAAGGAGTGCTTTTGCTCCAATTGTGGCAACTTATATGGTAATATGTAATGACTGTAAATGACACCAAAAAGGTGAACATTGTGCACATTGTACTCAGTATCAGAGACAGGCAGTGTTATAATATCACAATGGGAAGGAATTTGAAAATACATTTTCAGTTTTAATAGAAAATAACTATATTGTACTGAAAGCAATAATTAGATTAGATTACTTACAGTGTGGAAACAGGCCCTTCGGCCCAACAAGTCCACACCGACCCGCCGAAGCGTAACCCACCCATACCCCTACATTTACCCCTTTACCTAACACTACGGGCAATTTAGCATGGCCAATTCACCTGACTTGCACATCTTTGGACTGTGGGAGGAAACCGGAGCCCCCGAAGGAAACCCACGCAGACACGGGGAGAACGTGCAAACTCCACACAGTCAGTCGCCTGAGTCGGGAATTGAACCCGGGTCTCTGGCGCTGCGAGGCAGCAGTGCTAACCACTGTGCCACCGTGCCGCCCACCGTGCCGCCCAATAATCTCTTTGCAAACAAGGCCAGACAGTTGAGATATGAAAAGTTAATATACATGTCTAATCAACTGGAAATTTCTTTAAGGACTACTTGTATAGTCAGTCAGAAAGATGTAATTATGCCGATGAAATGTAATATGAGAACACTTAATGAGAGAATGGAACTGAGTAGGCAATAAAAACATTTTTTGATACATCTAAAAGAGTTAAGAGGGTTAAAGTGAAATCATTAAATTTCGTATTGTTCATAAAGACAAACAAGTTTTGAAATTGCAGATGTACACAAGTAACAGAATGTATACTGTTCATAATCAGGAAAAGTTCAACAAGGCTTCTTAAGAATATAAAAACAAATGTGTGGACTTGGTTTATTACAAACAAAAGGAAATCAGTTAAGACACAACGATTTTTGACAAGAATCATTAACCTGAGTAAATATGCACAATAACTCATCATAACATACGACTCAGACATTCTGCATACTAGGAATAATAGGTTTTCAATACTCTTAGAAGTGATTTGTTTCATGAAAGTTTAGGTTTTGCATGATACATTCACAAAGCAGAGAATTGTAGTTCTGATACTAAGCCAAACGTTTGTTGACTCTGATGTCGCATCGTGGGTAATTGACTTTGCACTGAAGATGTTTTAATTTAAAATTGCTCTGTGGATTTAAAATTATTCTCTCCAGCCGCAGACGTGCTGGATCATATTGCTTCTGAATGGAGCTCATGCAGAAGCCTAACAGTGTTTCACAGTTACAGTATTCTTGAAACGTATTTTTCTGTAGTGTGAGTTATCCTTTTTTGCCGATTTCAAGTCAAATTGCATAGTTTATTTATAATGAGAATCTGGTGATCTTACTACTAAAAAATTGCGTTCAGTGATATTTGTCAGCCTATTTGTAATCTTCACGAATGCAATTTTGCTCCCGATGCAGCCCATCAGATTCTCTTTGTAAAGCGTGTCTGCCTGTTTTCCACGATTTTGATGCATATCGAACTCTTTGACTAGGAGTATTATATATAAGTTAAAATAAAGTCATAACAACGTACGTACAAACTGCCCATTGTCGCTAATATGAGCCTATAGATGCCGTTTGGAGAGGATGCCCGAGTGGAATGACTGCTGGACAGGTAATCCCAAGACCAGGAAATTTTCTGGGGACCACGTTCGAATCCTACCATTGCAAATGGTGGGATTTGAATTCCACAAAAAAAATTGAAACTAAGAGTCTAACAATGATAATGAATCCACTGTCGATTGCTTGACCAAGCCATCTGCTTCAGTAATGCCGTTTTAGGTAGGAAATTGACATCCTTACCAGGTCTGGCCTACATGTGACTCCAGGACCAAGTTATGCGACTGTCCCTTAACTGCCTTCTGTGCTTTTGGGGATGAGCAATACGGCTATTAAATCTTTGCAGCTACTAAACAAATCAAATTTCTGTTCATTTTATCATCTATGTTTTTTGATGAATCTCTTGAAGTTTATTTGAAATGTCAGAGACATGCAAAATGCATGATAGGAATAGCAAAATGTCGAAGTGAAGAACTTTTCTTTTTAACATTGTTTCACTTTTCTTTTATTTCATTAACCCCGTCTTTGATTACTCATTTTCTTTTCAACTTAATGCATCTTCATCTTTTCTTTAAAAAATCGATTTGCTTTATTTCTTCTTTTTCCTTCTGCCATCTGTATTTTATTGGAACCGACTGATCGTGACTTATAAAATTTTCCGTTATTTTCATTTCAGAGGTGAACAAACTGACAGAGCTTATAAAGAGCATGGGTGAGAGTGAAAAAAAGGAAAAACAAATCTGGATGTAGGAACATAGACGTTGAACTATGTGTAATTTGGAGTAAAATAGTTTCAGCAATGTTGAAAAATGTATACAAAACCAACATTTGAAGGTAGAGTAAGAGATTCAGCACTTAGAAAATCAGTCTTATGGTATTTTACAGATTCAAAAGCGACTTTCAAGCATTTGTCAGAAACAGCCGTGCAGTTTGGAATTTTCTGTTTCTTGTAACACTACCTGACAGCTTGGTTTATATACACAATTTCATATGCATAAGAAGCATTTCAAGTGCATTCCGCTGAAGATTATTTTGTGTCCTTTCGAACAGAAATCTATCTCCTAAAATATAAGTACCCACAGATGCGTTCATTTTCCTTCCAGATAACAATTGCCGATGGCTAATAGAATACAGTCAATGTTGACTCACTCTGATTACTAACATGAATGCAATTTAAGCGTTATGAACAGTCAACAAAAAAATGAAGCTACATCTGCATCATCTCAGGCCTTAGATTACACATAAATGGATGCAAGCAAACTGAAAACTGTTGCTCTTGATTTTGATTTTTCTGTTTGTCCCTTTATTGTCCAGCTCATCAGCAAACATACAAAGCATATGGAAAAATGTGTGTAAAGTTGAATGTAGTATTAAATCCCAGTCCACAAACTGCATACTTAAATTCACCATCAGTTTAAGGCATGTATAATGTATTGTATATTATTACAGATACTTTCATGAAAACATTCGATAATAATATTCTTCAAAGCCACAGAATTACAACCAGATCCTCTACGATGGTATGCAATAACTTCCAACAATAGTTTAAGTTGTGACTTCAGCGAGGAAATGCCCAAAATACACTGGCGAAATTCTGCTCAAAGGAATGCTATGAAAAAGCTACAGAGTAATCTTTTTTTTGCCAACGATTGTACAAAACCTGTCACCATATAAATAAAAGTTACGTGAGGAATATGAAATACACCAAAAAAGGAGAAAAACGCATTTGATTGGCTTAATTTAGTAACCTTTGGGAATGAGATTTCACAAACATCTTTGTGCTCTAAGAAGTAGTGCCGACTGCATGATCGATATAAAGCCAATTATTTTGTGCACATTCGACAAAAATGTATATGCTTTGTACTTCTGCTGATGAATTAACACTCCAAGTAAAGGTGTGTCATAACATGTCGTCAGAAATATATGTAGAGGTGGGCAAAAGCACAATGTTTAATTTTCTACAGAAATCACATTGTAGCAAATATTATTATTAAGTATTTTCCTGTAGATGGCATATGAATATTGGAGAAAACAATGTATTGTGTTTGTAAATCATTATAATAATTGAAAATACATTTGAAACTAGAATAGGAATTGGATTTGGAGGTTGGCAGTAATACTCAACAAATCATTTCTGATAAAAAAAAAGTGTTCACTCTCCAGTTCGATGAGTAACATCAGAACTGAAATGTAGAAAACGCTTGACCACTTTGTATGCAGAAACATGTTGATAGATGAAAAACACCTAAACTAAGACAAAACTGCCATAGCTACATGTGTCCAGAGACGCAGGTTTAGTTTTGTGAGAAAGGTACAACTGGTCATTGTTGAACTTTTGGATCAGAAGGAAGCCAAAATTGAGAACTTTAAGTCATTCATGGTGAACGGTATTATAATATCAGAATTGTGTACTGGAAATGTATAATGCTTAAATCCAGTTTGAAATGCACTTCCATGACTTTAAATTGGAGACCAACTTCACATTATGATAGAGATTTCCACGTTAGTTACAGTCAAATAACTATACAAAATCTGGCGCACAATATTTAATAAGGAATTTAAAGATTATTTTTAACAATGATCTAGATCAGGAGGTAATGGAGTTTCTTTTTTATTCAGAACAAGATGGAAAATTCAAATCAGACGGTGAGTAAGTACTAGATTGCAAAACGCTCTATAATTGCAGTGTCATGTATTTTCCATTTAACACTTGATAAGACCATTTTGATTACCATATTATTTCCTCAAGCACGCAAGTCAAATGATCCAATATGCCATGAGGCAAAACTGGACTTCAAATGTTCACTGCATGAAAAGTGAAAATGGTTTATTAAAGGAATAATGGAACAGACTTACCTGCGTTGCATCAAACATGAGACATTGAAAAGCAACAACAAGGAAAATATAAAGCACGTTTTATTTTCCTTTAGTTCAACGACTTGATTCTTTAGTCTCCTTGATGCAAATAGTTAACAACGAGATATCCGGTCTTACTGATGTTATTTAAAAATAAAGATGCAGTATCTCATTAGCAGCAGAAACTTGACTTTCAATCACGGCTCCAAGTTGATCACTAACAATTGTGAAATCTTTGATTTTGAATATAAATCTGCTCCAAATTATATTAAATATTCAAAATTGCTATCACCAGAGAGTTGAGATCCAGTTTTTTTTGCCCGTGGATAATAACCAGTTTCATATATTAAGATGCAAATGATTTGAACATATGTAATGTGCAATATTTTCTGATTTACAGACAGACTGCTACTCGATAAAGCAATAGGTGCGCTTTTTTCACTTGACATCTTGGATGAATAATGAAATCAAAATTAGTTTGAAACACATGGGGTGCAGAGGTGTGGGAATTAGCTGTTTTCATTCTGCGTTGTAACAACACATTTTATTGTTAACCAACATTAAAGTTGATCAACTTCAGGCAGATCATTCTCAACTTCTGAAATCCATGCGTAGATTTGTCCTAACGTGTTCCTGATTAAGTCATGAAAATGTTTCCCAAACATTTTCCAATGCAAGCATGTATTGAACAAGAAGGTTACCAATATCCTGGGCTCGCAGGTTGGGGAGGGTCGTAGGATTGCTTTTGCTCTTTGGGTGATTCAGCAGGGGGATGGAAACTTAAGTTTCATTTCCAGTGTCAAGGAATTTGAAAGTATTGAGGTCAGAAATCAGGTTTCAACATCTCAAAAGTTCACTGGCAAGCAGAATATTGGTTTGAAGTGTGCCTATGTCAATGGCAGAACCATCCGTAATAAGAGGGTGAACTCATACATGGGTTGATACCATGTTGTGGCTATTTCAGAGACATGGATAGAAGAAACAGGAAGGATTGTTGCAGGTTCTGCGATTTAGACGTTTCAATAAGGACACAGTGGATGGCAGATCACGAAGAGGCGTGTCATTGTCAGTCATGACAGGATTACAATGGCAGAAAGGACGTTTGAGGACGGATCTATTGCCGAGGTATGGGCTGAGGTCAATAAAAGGTAATGATGTTCACCTGTTCAGAGTTTTCTATAGACGTCTGAAGAGTTCTCGAGGTGTGGAGCAAAGGATAGCAAAGGTGATTTTGGATAGGAGCGAGATCACCATGGTAGGTGTTATGGGGGGTCATTAACTTTTCAAATATTGAATGAGAACACTACAGTTCATGTATTTTAGATGAGTCAGTTTTTGTCCAATGTGTGCAGGATGCTCTCCTAATACAATATGGAGACAAGTCAGCAAAGGCGAGGCTGCATTGGATTTGTTGCTGGGTAATAAAACACGACAGGTTTTTGATCAGCACTTTGGTGACAGTGGTGACAATGTGGTTATATTTTTTATAGCAATGGAAAGGGATGGGTATATAACGCAGGGCTGGGCTTATAGTTGGAGAAAGGATAGTATGTCTCCTTGTATGTCTCTTTCAAATCAGTTCTTAGAATTCTTCTTTCCAATGAGAACAGACATCAGTCTCTCAGCTTTTCCTCATAAGATCTTCCCTCCAGACCAGGCAAAATACTGGTAACCAAAAGAGAAAATGCTGGATAATCTCAGCAGGTATGGCACCATCTGTAAGGAGAGAAAAGAGCTGACGTTTCGAGTCCAACTGACCCTTTGTCAAAGCTCCTTTCAGATGCTGCCAGACCTGCTGAGATTATCCAGCATTTTCTCTTTTGGTTTTAGATTTCATTATCCGCAGTAATTTGCTTTTTGCTAACATCCTGGTAAATCTCCTCTGCACATTTTCCATTTTTTTCACATCCTTCCTGTAATAGGGCGACCAAATCTATACACAACATTCGAAGTGTGGCAGCACTGGTCTTTTGTATAGTTGCAGGTTGACATCACATCTCCGGAACACAATCCCCAAACCAATAAAACCTAACATGCCATATGCCCTTTAACAGCAGTTTCAAACTGGGTGGCAACTTTCAGGGATTGATGTACATGGACTCCAAGATGCTTCTGCACATCCACACTAGCAATAACCATCTGGTCCTATTGCCACATCCACTGCCTGCTTCCGTTTAAAAAGACATGCAATTTCCCGTACCTTGTCACTTCCTCCCTGTCTGCCAGGGATGTACCTATCAAGGACACGCATTTAGCTACCCCATTCTATACATCCTAAGTCTTTTATACTCGCATTATAATTGCCATTTCCTCATCGATAACTCTTGCCCTGTGACATGTACTTGTCTCTTGCCATCACTAAACTACACGTAACTGAATTTTGGACACACTTCCCAAAGTGCTCACCTACGACTAAATCAAGCATCCCGCCTAGGTCATTATCAAGTACCAGACCCAGTGTGGCCTCCTCTCTTATCGACCCTTCGACATACTGTTTCAGGAAACCCTCCTGCACACATTCGACAAAACCCGATTCATCCGTCACACTAGTGTTATAGTTTTTTCAGTTAGTTTCGGGGAAGTTAAAGTCCCTCATAATCACAAAGGGACATAGATAAGCTGCAGAACTGGGCTGAGTGGTGGAAAATTTAGTTTAATGCTGATAAGTGTGAGGTGATTCAAGTTGGAAGGAGTAAACAGAATAAAGAGTACTGATTTCATGGTAATATTCTTGGTATTATAGAAGAGCAGAGAGATCTCAGTGTCCACTTACATTGATCCCTGAAAGTGGCCACCTAGTTTTGTAGGCTTGTTAAAAAGGCATACGGTGCTTTTGCTGGTAGAAGGTTTAAGATTCGGAATCACGAGGGGCATGCTGCACGTCTATATTATTCTCGTGCAGCTGCACTTGACGAATTGTAAGCAATACTGGTCGCCGCATTGTAAGAAGGATGTGGAAGCTTTGCAAACCGTCCAGAGATTTACTAGGATGTTGCCTGGCATGGTGGGACGCTGAGGGACTTGAGGCTGTCTTCGTTAGAGAAAAGAAGGTTGAGAAGTGATTTAATTAAGACATATAATAGAATCATAAGGTTAGATATGGTGGACAGCCAAAGCCTTTTTCCTCGGATGATGATGTCTAGCACGAGGTCACATAGATAGAAATTGAGTGGTGGTAGATATAGGACAGATATCAGAGGTCGTTACTTTACACAGAGCGTAACAGCATCGTGGAACGGGCTGCCAGCAAAAGTAGTAGACTCGTTCAAGTTTAAGGGAATTCAAATGGCCCTTGGATAAACATATGGATGAAATTGGAATTGGGTAGTATAGATAGGCTGCAGATTGATTCCACAGGTTCGAACAACATCGAGGGCAAAAAGGCTTGTACTGCATTTTAATGTTCTATGTTTTCAATTTATTGTGTTGTCTCTATTAGTTCTTTCAGCCATTATGAAAATATCTAATATTTAACAAAATATTTGTTTTCCTTCATCTGTAAACGTTTTGCATTTTTATTTTTTTTCTCCTCTTCACCAAGCAAATACTGTACATGTGCATTAAAATAATCTTCAAAACATCCAATCTGCAAAGTTTCAATGCACACAAAACTGACTTTCAAACTGCATTAACCATGATGTTTGTTAAAAATCCATCCTCCTCCTGCCATTTACCATTTGATAAAGAAATATTAATGCATTGACAGACTCATAAACACCATTTTTATAGCAGCCTGTTATACTTGCATGAGTTCGCCATGTAATAATTCAATGCTTCTCAGATTATTGTGCTATATTATGATGATTCGACAGTGGAACACGGGTAACACCAGTTTAATGTTATGTGACTCGATCTTTGCCATATCTTTGAGATTCTAATATCCTTCAAAATTCTGATGTAAAGTTTTGAGTTGATCATAATTCAGTACTTGTGTTTAATGAGGTTACAGCAATAGTGGTAACATTTCTGCAGACCACGAGATGATCATTAGTCCTGGTGGAGGTTGCAACTTCTTTTTTTATAATCTTCCTCGCTAACCGACTCAACTTAAATACACAAATGAACGATAAATATATTAAATGATTTTAAAAATTGCAAAATCTCCAAATTAATATTCTGGTCTAGTTGACGTCAACATTTTTTTTCCTGGACGATTTATTATACCTCTTATTAAATTAGCATTCCATCTCTTTCTCAGTTTTCTAAATTAATAACATCAATGTTCACAACACAAATTATTTGATTCAGTATTATTTATTTGTGTCTTTACATTATGCATTTTCTTGGTATCTCAGCGCAGCTGGAAGTAGGAACATTTGCTGCCAATTGAGGATTTTACTCAGATAAGATAAAAATAGACCAAATAGCATTTATGTGGCTGGAGTGACAGATAATACGAAATAAAAGCACGATGTATGTTTAACAGGTATATTTCCCAGTAGGGCATTAGTGAACACAACAAGTGCTGGGACAATCACTGCTAGCTTAAGTGGGACTTACTTCAGCATGATTTCAGTTCACATCTTTAAAGCTCTGGTGCGAATAGAGCATTTAATTAACCTATTTTATTGTTATTCGCTCGTGGACGTCACTGTCTGACTAACATTTATTTCCCTCCATAGTCGGTCTTGAGAAGCTATAATTTACATGTCTTCTTGAACTACTGCCGACTACGTGCTTTAAGGAGAACCACAATGGCCACGGGGCTCTCAGTATCATAACATTCGAGAATTTTGCATTAAACACACTGAAATATATGTTGGATATGCTTGGTGCAAAACAATATTTTACAACATAACCAGACATATCCTTGAACTATTCAATCCAACTTGTAAAACACGTTTTCCTTCTTACAAAACCATCATGACTGCCGTTGGATAATCCTGAAGTCTCCAAATATATGTTTTATTCTGCCGTCATTTTTTTAATACAATGTTTTCCCTCCCATTAATGGTAAACTGACTGTCCTACAGTTTCCTGGTTTGTATCAACCGCCATGCTTGAAGAATTGTGCAATGCTAGACATCCTGCAGTCCTGTGGTATCTTTCTATTGGTTAGAGTGAAGTTAATGTGTAATGTGTAGTCTCGTATAATCTACTCCCTTCCCTCTCATATACTCATTGATACATTACATGTTAGCCTGGGATTGTGTCTAATTAACAATCCTGTCCAAAACATAGCGAATATTCTCTCTCAATGCTAAATTCTTCAAGTATGTCACACACGCTTCCTCCTTAATGCCTACGCCTATATCAACCTTCTTTATTGTGTTTACAGATGCATATTTCTCAATAGAACCGCAGCTATATATTATGCGAACACACGGATTGCGAGTTTTGTCCCTGATATACTGAATTCTTCTCCTGATTATTCCCTGGCCACAAATACACTTAAGAATCGTCTTTGGACTTTAGGTAATGTTTCTCATTAGTTTACTTCAAAAAAGAATTCGCTTCTTTGCACTCCTAATTTATTCGTCTTTTTTTCTTTTCACCAATCCCTGCTATTATGGTACTTCTGCAGGACATCGGCTGTTTTGAACATGCAGTATTGAAGATAATATTTGTTTCCTAATTTCAGCCCACCACCTTCCACACTGTTCAAGGTTTATGTGCATTTTGTTTCCTTTGTATTCATAGAATTATGTTGACCTGGCATTCTTGCTATGATCTCTTTCAAGATCTCTGCAAGTAACTAAAAAAAAATCCCTACCCCGTAATATTGTCACGCAAACTTTGTTTGTCCATCAACCATATCTTCATAAAAACTGTGAGATTTTAGCTATGTTGGTTTACATAAAACATTTGCACATCCAAATAACATTAAAACGCAATCAAACTGACATAAAGGCAATCCAGTCCTTCCATAAATGATTATATCTATCTTACCTATACTTGCACTGCATTGTCAATTGACATTCTTCCTTTTTAATGAATTGTTTATGCATTAGCCCCTTCTGTGCGTGCACACCAAATCTTATCCCACTGCCCAAATACAATATACCATCAATACACCAATACACCAGCAAAAAAGTCCACAGGGATACGAGTCCCATTCTTGCTCGTGTGCAAGACCTCATACTTGAAGAGTGTTGACGTTGCCCAAAAAGAATACAGGCAACAAAAGTTCACGCTCCAAATCGAGCTCAGCTGTGAAGCATTCTTTTGTTGTGTACTTGGATCTAAATACTCTTTTGCTCGTGGCACTGGGAATAATCCAGGATTGAAGAACTTTAAGTTCTGCCTTATAAAATGTTTCCTAGTACCATAAATTCTGTTACAGGATCTCATTCCTCTTTCCTCAAATATGTGGGATCACAATATGGACAAAATTCTCTGATTTACTTTCCCCTCACCCCTTCAGAAATACCTGTAGCTGATCAATTCTATCCATAGTGAAAGTTGGAGAAATCATGTCTCACGTAGCATAAATGCCAGTCGTACAATGCAACTTTGAATCCACTTCGACTATTACTTTCCCTCTTAGAAAACTGTGTGTTAATATTTGTAGCTTGGGCGCCACTTGGAGTTTTTTGTGTATATGTTTGCCAGATGGGAATTTGGTTGGCAGACATGTCCTCCCCTTTCCAGGAGGCATCCGCAATGTTATGGTGATTCCTACACTGTGTCAGTTGGAATTTATTTGGTTTCATACCCTTTGTTGAGATGGTCAGTTCCACTTGTTTGTTGCAGTGAATGATATATTGCATCGTGATAGTCAAGTTTATTTTTGGAGTCAGCGGATGAGTGCCAGGCTTCCAGGAATTTTCTGGCTGTCCACGACTTCACTGGTTCTCGTATTGTTGCGTTGTCCCTGTCGCAGTTCTGATTTGTCAACTATGTTTCTGGGTACTCTGGATGGCTGCACATGCCCTTTACTGACTACTTGATGCTCATGGATGCAGATGGTTATTTCTCTGCCTGTTTGTCCTAAATGTTTTTTTCATGCAGTGTCTGAATGGAATGTGTAAAACTTTGTTTGTCCTGCACATGAAGGTTTTTTAGTTGTTTTTGGATAATGGGTGTTGCTATATGTGCTTTCATAAATCAGAATCGTCGGAGGACTCTGGCTGTCGTTTTGGATACATTTTTTATGATAGGGAAAGTGGTTACTGTGTTAGGTTGTGGCAGGTCCTCGTCACGTTGTTTCTCTGCCAAGCATGTGCAGATGAAATTGCGGGGATATGCGGTCTTGGAAAATAGTTTGTAAAGGTTTTCTTGTGTGTCTCTTCACAGCTCAGAGGTACTGAAGTGTGTTGTAGCCCTTTTGAACAAAGTCCTAATACAGATTCCCTTGTGGTTGTTGGGGTGATAGCTATTCGAATTCAGAATCTGGAAGATTGTGCGTGCTTTCTCTGCACACTTTTATTGGGCATTCCACGTACTGTGTTATTTCTAGCATCATATCTGGGACATGGGAGTTTGTTGTTAATATCCTCCTCTCTCGCAAATGTGATGGTGTTGATAATCCGGTGTGTACTCACGAACTCTCATATTTTATTTTTTTACAAATATGCCGACAATGTTCCTGATCGAAAGTTTGAGTCTTATTTATAGACTGGCTGTTTGTTCCAGACTTTGCATACTGCTTTTGCCATGAGATAGTGCGGCCACAGTATCTCATTAATTAGTTCATTCATCGAGCTGTTGTATATGAAGTACATAGTCAAACACACGTCCAATAATTTGAGTATGCAGAATTTATTGATAGCTTCCAATCGTGGCATCTGTTATTTCTGTCCACATGGTTGGCGGACAAACAACTCGACGAGGACATGCCACGATTCTGACAGCGAGATTCCTCCGAACACACAGAGTTGTGACAGCACATAAACAGACAGCCACGCTCATGCACCAGATTATAAAAACGATATACCCATCATGTGTAGGACAACTATGGTGTGCAAGATTCCATGCCGAGGCGTCATGAAACACTATATAGGACAAATAGGCAAACAATTAGCGATCTGCCTTCAGTAACATCAAAAAATCACTAAATGCCACATATCATTAATATTTAAGGTGTAGGTTTACTCGCTGAGCTGTAGGTTTGATATCCAGACGTTTCATTACCTGGCTAGGTAACATCATCAGTGGCGACCTCCAAGTGAAGTGAAGCTGTTGTCTCCTGCTTTCTATTTATATCTTTCTACTGGGTGGGATTCCTGGATATCAAACCGACAGCTCAGCGAGACAACCTACACCCTCAACCTCAACCTGAGCTACAAACTTTCACAAACCTTGCGAGTATCATTAATATCTAAAAAAAAACCACAGACGACAAGAAAAACGAAATCGACTGGAACAACACAGAAATGATAGGTCAACCGAAGCAATGGATAGCCAGAGAATTCCTCGAAGCATGTAACTCAGCCAAGGTCTCCGTCACTAAACACATGTAACTGGACAAAATATAGATCCCATTGCAATGAACAGCCAGAACTGGCAACTGAGATCAGCTGAAATGAAACTAAATTACCTTCAATAACACAGTACAGCAGTGCTTCACGGCACTGAGGATGTCACCTACACAGTGAACGAAACGACTGCGTCCAAATTCCCATCTCGGCGAACATACCATCCCTCTGTATCTGCAATGTTCCACGCTTTTTGTTCCTCATTTTCTGTAGCCGTGCTTTTTTTGCAATCTGAAATGGTGCTTTTATCCAATCATATTGCAATTTTAAAAAAATGAACGACGAATTTAATCATTGATAAAGCAATCAAATGATTTAAATGAGGATTAATGTTCAGAAATTCCTATAGATTCCGTTACAGTCAACTAACTTTGTTTTCTCGTGTTTCAGAACTAGAAAACTTGAAAAAACAGATCAAAGAAGCCCGTGAGAAATGTTATTGATTAATGAATTAAATTCTGGTGCATTTCGTTTCTTGCTTTTTTGTTCACATTTCCCGTCTCTCCAGTTGTTGTTTCGACCACTTAATGTTACTGGCCATTGAAAAGCAGTTTCGCTTTGAACTCTCACTTCTTTACTGGACATTGTGTTTTTTTTTTACCCTTGGGCAACAATAACCAAAAGAAATTCCACCTTACCCATCGTTCTTCTTTCGTAATACAACTTAAATTGTTCTGAAATAATTGCTGCTAGGCATTTCTGGATTATCTTCTGCGTACGTTTATTTATTTTGTTGTGCCTGTCGAGATATTTTAAATATAACGATGATTACACTCACTTTGAAAAAAAAGCTATTATTTATTTTAGCCTTTATCGTTATGAATTTCATTTGTGTTTTCCTTCAATGGTGAAGTAAACATTTCTTGTTTCCCGTCTACTAATTATATTGCAAAAAAATGTTCCAACACTTTGTATCATTCAGTCTCAAAAATCTTTCTTTCATTTTCATAGTGCGTATTAATTGTGAATGAAAAATATCCAATCAACAAATGCACAAAAGTATCTGCATCAAAAATGATTCATATGTAGTTTTTTTTTTAATTCTTGTGAAGGAAAATGACTTGTAAAAATTTGCCAGGTTTGAAACTGGACTTTGTTGACAGAATTGTATTTTCACCATCATTCAGAAGACAGACTCGATAAATTCGAGAAAGGTAAGAAAGAAGCCTACATTAAAACATTTTTGTTTAAACTCACATGACAAACTGTTTCAAATATTGTTATCGATTTAGAATTCTAATTCCTTCATGAGATTAGTTACAACTAATATTGTTTTAAAACATCGGCACTCCTGTGTTCACTCAAAATATGAATGCAAGCACATTAAATAAAATTTGGAGAATCATACCAAAATTAGGCGAGTCATAATTAATAACAATATGCTCAGTTTTCAATCGTTAGCGCAGAGTTACATCTGATTTCCTTCTAGAAAAAGGCATCACACTATTGTTCCAACCATTTGTTGGATGCATTTGCATGCAACATGAATCATCTGCTACGGCATTATGTTCAATCGCATGTTTGCCATGCCGTTTGGATTGCGTTCGCACATAAAAAAAGTGCTCCTTGTACCTGTCCTCACAAAAAAGTAAACAATTTTTGCTTGTCTACCCGTAGAACTAACGTTATATTGTGCTTTTGCAAAGATTACTGCAGAGTACCATAAAAGTTTAACAAACGGAGGTCTAATACACGTTTGTTTTCTTTTGTTTCACGGGGACTCGAAGTTGACAGATTGACTTGAATGACTTAGTAATAGATTGATCACCGAAACATGTTCTCTCATTTTAATGCAGACTGCTATATTTAATATTTATATCACTAATAATGGAGTTTTCTCTTTGACCACATGTTAGGGACTGCAACATATGAAATGCATGTGTTTCGGATATAGCTCACAGTCATAAATCAGCAGAATTTCTAAAGTTTGCAATAATGGAGTACTACACTCATTTAACTGCGATGTTCTAATTAAATGAGAAAAGTCTGTACACTTAACAGAATCAATTATCATTGTTCCAAAACAAGAGAGAAGCCATGATTAATAAAATTGACCCATGAATGTTGAAAAATCATTGCGTCATTAATTCCTTGCATAATCAGGCACATTTCGCATTATGCTTCCATTATGCTACCCTCTGTAAGATTGGTGATAATGCTTCAGTTTTCTTAGTCGCTTGTTAGCTTCTTTTTAAAAAAAGATTACGTTTCTGAAAAAAAGAATGCGTACCTTTCAAAAAGTATTTAAATGTAGTCTGTATCAATACTAAACTCCTAGTTTATTCTCCAGGTGAAACCCCACCCAAGCTAATATCAGGTAATTCCATACCATTGTTCTTCACGTTAATATCTCTTCTTTCTTACAGTACAAGTAAGTCACGTCCTGCAGCAGAACACTCCCGAAAACCTTTCGATGAGGTGCATTCCATATTGCCATGGAATGCATTCTTGATAAAGGGCTTATGCTTGAAGCGTCCGCTCTCCTGCTCCTCTGATGCTGCCTGCCCTGCTGTGTATTTTCAGTGCCACAGTTTTCAAAGTCAGATCTCCTAGCATCTGCAGTCCTCACTTTCTCCATAATGTCATGAAGTCGAAAATTTCATCATGTGATTTAGCTTCGTAAGGAGGAGCATATTTTGCACGGAGTGTGGGATGGAAGGTAGAACTGAGGCAATAAATAAATAAATGATGATACGTTTGAAAGTTGATGCAGATTAGAAAACATCCAACAGTAGCGGTTAGGAAAGAAATTCAGTTGGCTTCATGTGAATCAGAAAAAGAGAAAACGTGTTTAACTTCTAAATCTTCAAATGACGACGCGTGTATCATGCAAATATAATTTAGAACTCAACGTTCTCATTAACTTACAATTACAAAATCTTGAAATAAAATTATGTTACTTTCGTTCTAAGACTTAGCAACATCTAATATGATGTTCAATTATTGTGTCAATAATGAGAAATGCAGTGGTCATCTATGTTTGTACCATTTAGAAAAAAAAACAATAACAATTGATGTTCAGTTTGCTATGCTCCTTCCATCAGAGCAAAGCAATTCTTCTCAGAGCCAAGCGATTATGACATCTGTTGTGAAGCGAAGGCGTTGGTTCGTTCTGGCTATCAGAGACTCCAAGTGAAGTAGAGTGGGAGAACGTACATAAACTAATTATGTGAATGCTGAGTCGTTACTCAAGACCGAGGATAAACTAATTCACTCCACATTCAGGAACGTAGCATTGTTAATATAATCAAATGTCAAATCCTCACACACTGTCACAAGCACGGTCTCGTTTTTTGTCTTGTTAAGGACGAAAGTGTACTGTTCCAGTATTAGAACTTGATTTTTGTTTGTTGTGTTTTGTCTCCAAATGGACAAGTCGAACTTTTTAAATGTGGTTGGCAGCTTTGCAGAACATTGCACACGGAATTGTGTTAGTTTTTAATTTGTTCAGCACAGACATAGTCATCCATTAGAATGATAGAAAAAAAGGGAGATTACGGGATGAAAGTAATTGTATCTTTCCAGAGAAAACAAACAAAACCACTCCCAAACCCTTTATTCTATCCTTTCCCCGTAGACTCGAGGAGGTTTGCTTCCAAGCTCGTCGGAAAATATCAACCTCGAGCTAGAAATTACTAAGTAAAACTAAATAATTATTGTTGTATTGCATTTACTCCCTTGCCATTTAATTCACATTGTTCCATTTCAGATCAAGACACTTGCACAATAATCTCAGTGCATATTCCTCTGTCCTGACATAATTTTACAGTCTCAAATAAAACATTATATTTTTCATTTGGATGGCTTAACTTTCGCTAGACTCACCAAACAATCTCTTATCATTCACTTTATATCTGCAACTCTGAAATAGCTGAATTCATGTCACAAAATAAAACTTGATAATTAAGAAACATTGGAAGTTGCCACCTTGGTTGAATCGGCATTGGGGTACTATTTTCGTTTAGTAGAGGGATTGAGTTTCAGAACCATGAGATTATACTGCATTTGCACAAACGTCTGGTGCAACTGCTCTTGAAGCATTGCATTCAGTACTAGTCACGCCCGGTAGGAAGGAGGTGGCAGCTCTGGAAAGGTATCAGAGGAGATTTACTAGGAGGTTGACTGGTATGGAAGGAGGTCTTACCGGGAAAGGCGGAGGACTTGAGGCTGTCTTTGTTGGAGAGAAGAAGTTTGAGAGATGAATAAATTGAGCCAGAATGATAATCAGAGGGTTAGATTGGGTGGACAGTGAGGTGATGGCTAGCATGAACAGGCATCGTTTAAATTGAGGGGTCAGAGATATAGGACAGATGTCGGAGGTGGGTTCTCTACTCAGAGAGTAGGAGTAGCGTGGAATGGCCGACCTGCAATCGTATTGAACATGCCACATTTAAAGGCATTTAAATGTTCGTTGGATCATCATATTCACGAAAGTGGAATTGTGTAGGTTCGTTGGGCTTCATATTGGTTTCACTGGTCGGTGCAACATCGAAGTTGAAGGTTCTGTAGTGATTTAGATATTGAAATGGCCCAACGGACAGAAACGGAAGGTGGTGGTGGAGGAATGCTTTATAGATTGTTGGACTGTGACCAGCAGCATGCCACAAGATTGGTGCTGACTCAACTCCTTTCTGTCACTTATATAAATGATTTGGATGAGACCACGGAAGTATGTTTATTAAGTTTATGGCGACATCAAATTTAGTGCTGTCGTATAAAGGCATGAATATTACGTTCGAGCACAATGGCACTATATTCAGACCCGTTGATGGAGCGAGGAGATGCACGTTTAATTTAGTTGACATAAATGTGAGATACTGCATCTTTGAAACGTAAATGAGGGCAGGACTTACACACAACATGGTAAGGTGCGGTGAAGTGGAGTTTTATTGTTGCTTTAAAGTAGATTGGCAAGTATACAGGATACGTATGCTTGCCATTATTGATCAGTACATTTAGTTTAGTATTTGGGAGGTCATCCTGCCACTGTGAAACTCGTTGGTGAGACCATTTTTGTAATATTGCTTTCAATTCTGGTCCCTGCTTTAGTTATGAAACTTGAAACGGTTATGAAAAGAGTTGCAAGGATGCTGCCAGGATTAAAGAATTTGATCTATTAGCAAAGACTGAATTGGATCAGGTTATTTTCCTGCACCTTTGTAGGTGAATGGTTAATCTTATAGAAGTTCACAAAATCATGTGGGGCATCAGCACGGTAGATGGAAAAAAACATATTCCTCAAGTGTTGCAGAGTCCAAAACCAGAAAACAAAGATTTAAAGTGAGAGAGGGAAAATTTACAAGGAATCTAATAGGACAGCGTTTCTTGTATGAAATGCACTGCAGGGGAAGTGGCGAAGGCTGGTGCAATTACAGCATTTAAGAGACATCTGGATGCATTCATGAATAGGAAGTATTTGGAAGGTTATTGCCAAACATTGGCAAAAGGGACTAGATTAATATTCGATAAAATGGATCGAATGATCTATTTCCACGCTGTACATTTCAATAACACTATAACTGGACATACACATGCCTCGGCATTCATTGTTTCCGCTCTGTCCAAAATGGTGTTTGGCTATATTCTCGTTCAAGTGAATTAAACAGGACATAATGAGCAAACTGTGTACATTTAGAATCATAGAATCGTACAGATTTACAGCATGAAACAGACCCTTTGGTCCAATCCTTCCATGCCAACCACATATCCCAACCCAGTCTAGTCCCACCTGCCATCCCTCCAAACCCTTCCTATTCATATACATATTCAAATGCCTCTTAAATGTTGCAATTGAACCAGCCTGCACCACTTCCTCTGAAAGTTCATTCCATACACGTACCACCCTCTGCGTGAAAAAGTTGCCCCGTACGTCTCTTTTATATCTTTCCCCTCTCACCCTAAACCTATGCCATCTAGTTCTGGACTTCACGACCCCAGAGAAAATACCTTAACTACCTACCCTATCCGTGCCCCACATAATTTTGCAAACCTCTATAAGGTCACCCCTCTGCCTCCGACATTCCAGGGAAAACAGTCCGAGCCAGTTCAGGCTAGCCCTATAGCTCAAATCCTCCAATTCTGGCAATATCCTTGTATGTCTTTTCAGAACCCTTTAATAAGACATGTCAGCAGATATTTGGGGTTAAGCGAACTTCTCTCAAGAAAGATGCAACAGAATCCGTGACATACAAAGAGTTTTCACATAGCACCATAATTTAGAGTAGAAAATGTGACGTGGATCTCCATGGTTCTGCCAATCGTTCCTGCTCTACGTCCTCGAGTTCCTGCTGTGCCCATAATCTTACTGTGAGAGTCTCCCTTTGCTTTCTACTCTCCTGTGTTGTGCTGCTTCTGTTTCACTCAATGAATTGCTTTACTGAGTTCTTCCACTTATGTTAGTTCAGCATTCTCTTTCAATCTACTAAGCAGCAGGAAACCACTAACGAGAAGGAAACAGGTCGATCATAGAACTCCTACAGTGTGAATTCAGGCCATTAGGCTACATCAACCCTCCGAAAGCCACCCAGACCCATTCCCGTACGCTACATTTCCCATTGTGAATCTCCATAACCTGGACATCACTTGTCAGTATGAACATTTTAGCAGGCCAGTCCACGTTTCCTAGGCACTGTTGGACTGTGGGAAGAAACTGGACCACTGAAAGGTAACCCGTGCACACCTGTGGAGAATGTGCAAGTTTCACACAGACATCATCCGTGACTAGAATCGAACCCGAGCCCATGCCTCTCTGAAGCTGTCATGCTAGACAGTGAGCAAGTGTGCCACCATTTTCTGAATTTATGTCGCAGAGGTGTAGTATCCACATGTCTACTATATTTATGTTAAAAGTTGTTTTACTTTAGCCGAGAGATAAACAGTGACTGCTCTATTTGAACAAAAAAGTAAACTCCTCACGTAATGTCTATTGAATATTATAAACCCAGAACGCTCTTGACGGATTTTGTGATTGTTATCTATGCATTATTTCGTTTGCCTTGCATTTACTTCGTTATCCTTTTAAGAACTTGATGCTCTTCTTCATGCGTCAGGTAGGAATTGCATTTTTTAACATTTCTTCTTAAGAATAATTCAGATATATAATGTTTTACTTAAATTGTGCCTTCTTAATAATTGAATGTGGCACTCGTCATGGGGAGAAGCAAACAGGAATATCTCGCTGACCTTGCCTATGCTTTTGTCTGGACACATGTAGCTTTCTCTCTCTTTGGACTCTATTCCATCCTGTTGCTTATTCCTTCCTCTTTCTGCAGAAGATTCACTGGATCCAAAACACTCTGTGTTTGTCCGAAAGGTGCTGATAGACCTGCTGTGATTTCAAATCAAGTAATTTCTGTTTTATGCCACCGGACACATTGAGTATCACTCACATTCGGTTTTACTCAAGTTTAACCCTTTTTTTGTCGCATCAGAGAAAAAAATAATACACTTATTTTCAATTCTAAGAAGGGGTATAAGAGCGAAAACTGAAAAAGCAGACACTTCCTTATATAGCTGTTATATTGGCAGGCAGAAAAAAATAATGATGTCTTTATCGTGTTACGTGATAGGACTGTTAAAGAGACATTCTATCGTACTTCCAAAAATACACAAAATCAAAATACATTAGCGGTTCTTGTAGTGAAGACATTTGCAATATATCTAATCATAAACACCACTCTCAGTAGGAATGATGCTATGGAGGACGTTAATTCAAATTCAGCTGTTGATCAATCTCAGAGATCTGAAGCAACTACCTTATTGCTATAGCATGAATAGTCACTTTATCCAACATAGATGCACAACAGCCGCAGAGTGCAACTATCACATGCTACAGGCATAAAATTCCAAAAATCTTAACCACTTCCATCTTGCAGGACATTGACACAATTTGCAAGTTACTCTGCAAGACGTGCAATGAGCAAGTAAGCAGAATGTCGTTTTCTATGATGCTGCTCAAGCGAAATCATGAAAAACCAATCTTAGCAGCATTACCTCTTTTTCAATACTGCAGAAGGCAACTTGCTGCCACACTCATGGTGAAATAGAATGAAGATATATCCTGGTACAGCCAATTAAGCCCAGATTCCACGACTGCATACAGAAAAATATTTTGTAAATTGAAATTTAGTATGGGACTTCCCTTGTACACAGAACTGCGAAAGAATTATGAATGCAACGTATAAAACCTAATTTCACTGATTATTAACTCATGGCACAGACCACCTCATATGTAACAGATACAAAGTGCAATGTGTATCTTACTCAGTTCAGTCATGAGCTTTCTGGATATTTCGGTCGGATTGACAGGTGAATGTTTCAGTTCATTTCCTATGATGAGTATATTCCTAATTCATCTTCAACCTGGTTTGCAATAAGCCAATACATTGTCATATCCATGCTTCTTATTTTACTTCTTTAACAAAAGTAATATTTCATTTGTTTTACTGATTCAAAATTTATTAAATTACATTTTCACCTCATGAACGTTCGACTGAGTATTCTATTTCAGGATAAGTGAACCCATAATAATCGTGACTCATTCGATGAGTTTATACATCCCTTCGTTTTTTTGGCTACGAACATTCTTTTTTTCAATTTCTGCTTTCCGTATGGTTTGAACTTTGATCATAGAAAAGCTTGAGTTGAGATTAGATATAAACTTTTCTTTGAAACAAACTCAATGCCAAATAAAATCATCCCGATGATTTTTGAACAGATTTCCTCGAAGGAAAGTCACAGCTGCAATTTTCTGTACTTACTTGCAAATTAAGCATGAAATAGTTCAAATATTATAGAATGCATGCTTTATCCAAATGTTCCTTTGCAGTAACATAATGACTTTCCGCATGCTTTGAATATGGTATCGATGTAGCCTTAGAGAATTATTTCGCAGAATTTTTTCTTACTCATCATGCCAGATGAGTTGCAAAGAAGATTAGTCTGTCGACATATCATAATGGTAGAGATTTAGAGCGCAGATCAGATATTTATATGAGCATAATTGTTCTTCTTAATTACTCAATTGCCTTATCTTATGCAAATAATTTTTTAACTTGTTAAGGTAATCAGGAAGAAATCATTTATACAAATGTTATAAAAGTTATTTAAAAATGTTTACAGCGAAGTCAATACTGGCAAAGGAAATAGGTATGTTCATTATTTTATTCCATTTGCGCACGGGAGTATAGAATCGCCAAGGCATATGTAATTCATGTTGACATTTCACAAGTTCAGCAAGAAAATTTCAAGTTTTCCATTCAAAATATGAATGCAGACAGCTTATTTCTACGTGCAGCTAGCCACTTTGTACTTTTTTTAAAACAATTAAAGCTCTGACTTAACAGTATCAGGATAGGGAATGAGCTGCAGTTCCTCATTACTTGTGAGTTGATGGAACATTTCCTTTAAAAACCTCTGTAACTGCTGCTAAAAATGCCATAATCGATCCAATGCTTTGCTTCAAACTCAAACCAATTAATCTATCTTTATCACCGTTTTATTATTTGCCAGTTTTTGGATGAACCAAAATATTTTCATGATTTTTTTTAAATTTTATCTCTTTAAACTTATTTGTGTTAAGCTAACTAGACTGAATCTTGTCGCTTACTGCTATCAGCTCAGAGTTTTTGTCATTTCTTTCCTGCGTGGAGTGAACAAATTTGAATACATTGATGACTGAAACGTTGCATTTCAGAGGATGGCATTCTCTCTTGCTTTTGTGGCAAACAAATGCATTTCCGAAGCCAACAGCCCCATACTATTCATTTAACTACTCTATGTCATGTATATAGAACAGCCATATGGAAATTTATCAGACTCCCGACACTTGTCAGTTTTAGATGTGTTTCAATCACCGGAAGCAAAATACTGATTGTTTAATACAAAACATTTTCAGTAAGCTTCTACAAAACTTACTCAATTGCAAATCCAGGTGGAAAATGCGGTGAAAGGATAACACGCTAATCTGAGAAGGACATAATGAGTTTCATTAAGTATCAAAATATCAGGCTGGGGTGAAAATCAACATGAGTTATAATAAAATTTCAATAATTGGAAAATATGGTCCACAGTGGGTGGAGAGTAAATACGTTGAATTGCATAAATATTGAGCCTAATTTTAGCAAAGAATGTAAAGCACTGAAACGACTATTGCTTCATAGAGTTATAACGTGTGAAACTGGCGGTGAGATTAGTTTGGCAAAAATGTAAACAAATTGAAATCATGCAGTGAGCATTATACTTGGTGAACATTGATAGCTGTAAACTCAATGCAAACTTGCTCGTATTGTTCAATGCACTACACCTTGCCGGGCGAGAATTCACCCTGTTATGGAGCACAGCCTTGACACGGCCAAGAAGGCAACGAAATATAAAATGTGTTTTCTTCTATGCTTCAGTGCAGAAGAAATGCTATACACAATGGACATGCGGAATTTAATGTGTATGCTGTTTCCATCAATGTTTATATATACAATTGCCCTAAAATTATTTTTCATCAACAATGTTCAAAGTGCCAAACTGCCACTATTTTATTTATTCCAGGGATATCAATTATTGCACAAATGCGTCTTTTTTTTTTGCTTTTTAGGGATATCAGATTATCCAGCCTCCTGAAAAAAAACTGTACAATTTTTGAAATTTTAGCCCGGTTCTACGATCCTTACGCTGCAACTTTTCTACAGTTACAATTTTGGGTTTACCCCATTTGATTTTTTTTTATATTTGTTTATACATGTTGTGAATGAATGTTTACAAGTTTCCGTAAATTAGGAAGCTGACATAGTGCTCAAGTTGCATTTGAAACATACTAGAAGAATCTTCTGACTTGCTTACTGAGATTACATTCAGAAATTATCGTGGTTGCTGATTCTCCAAAATTATCTGCCTTACCGTCTGCCTTACCGACTTATTGAACAGCTTTTCGCTGTTGGCCTGACTGTATCAATTAAATTTTTCACCATTGAGAGCTGTTGAACAAGTCATTGTATCTGACTACATCCCCTGTCACGAAGAAATCAGAAAATTGCATGGTGATGCTTGCTTCTGTCTTTCTCACAATTGTTTTCAGCAGCACTTTGAAACATTGTTACCATCCCAAACACATCTTTACTTTAGAATATGAAATATTCAATTCTCCTCTTCCTCCAATCTTATTCACTGTAACCAGCATTACACATATCAAAAGTTTCGGTTTGTATCAAACGCAGGCAAATCAGAATAATTTCATTTAAAAAATTTCTTTGGCATTGATCATTTTGGACTAAATAGCCTGTTTCTGCACTGCATCAATCCATGACTCTATGACAAAACAATTTTCCATCTGCTGCAGCTCGCTTCATGCTTAAAGATCGACTCCTCGCAACTAGTGGTATTCACCCACTCTGAAATTTAGATCAACATGCATTTTACCAGCAGATGCATTATATGTGTGTATTTGTATATTTTATTTTCTAATGTATAGAATATGCCATCGCGTTCCGACGCCATCAATATTGTGAGAAGCCTTCCAACAACCATGTGTCAATCATTACAATTGTAACAATTTCACAGAATAACACAACTTAGAAGAAGCATGATTCATCCTACAACAATTGTGTACAGATACAATCCTGTTACACTTGGTAGTGATACTTTGTTCATCTTCGTTGAAACTTTTTTAAAAATTGCTTTCAAGAGATTGAAATACTGAAACGAAAGCTTGCAGAGACAGGTAAATATGAGTCATTTCTTCTGTAAATTTGGAATTTAAATCTTGGTGGTTGAATTAGAGGTATTTGCAAATGCAGAAAAGCCAAAGGTTTCCTTCTCAATGGCAGCATTGAATCAAATGACAAGCATTTCGTTAGTCAAGGGACATTATTGAAATTCATTTGGTAAGAATACATTTGAAATGGTTCGCACGATACACGAACATTGTGAATAATATAGATAGATTTGAAGTATATCCTCAAATTCAGGATGAAAATCCTCACATCAAGTTTCCAGTCGAAGAACCTCGGTGATACAGTTCATAACCATTTTATAAACCATGCTGAATCATTAGACACTCATATTTTAAGAAATAATAGTTGTATAGAAGTACAGGACAAGGAAATTCAGCAGATCTTCGAAAGCTACATTTTTTAAACTCAAGTGTAATGAGAAGAAAATATTTTGGATTTGAAAACGCAACAAAGCAAGAGCATAACACAAAATTGGTTACCATCGACTGACACATTAGATTAAATGATTGTTTCGTTGAGACAGTGCAGAAAGTAATAAAGCAACATTTCACAAGAGGGAGAATAGGTATTTTCCAGGAAGACATAATGGAATGGCAGATCCATCATTATGGATGAACTCGATTTAAGGTTTGTGTATAATCCATTAAAATAATAAATTAATAAATGGAAACACTTTAAGAATGAACACTGAAGGGGGCGTGAAATCATTAATTGGAAGGGAGGGAGGAACACAATTAGATCACAATACCTACAGAAATGGCACTGGGTAAAGTTTTGCAATTGCTGCATTCTATGTGCCCGAAACTATATCTTGATAACCAACAAGAACAGCAATTGTTTGAAAAGGTCAGCAGGTTTCGCAGTATTTCTGGTGTGACAGCAGAGTTCACGTTTCAGGTCCAGTGATCCAACTTCAAAAGACAGCTCTGCTTTGAAGAAGTGTTAGTGGACACTAAAAAAACCTCACTTTTCACTTTGCAGATAAAGTCATTCATTGATTGATTTACTGTCATAGCTACTAAGAATAGTGAAAGGTTCTGTTTTGCCAGCAGAGCAGTCATCGGAAATAAGAGTACATAGATCATAGGGTGCTTAGACGGACTGAGGAAAACTAGGTAAAAACAATGACTGCAGATGCTGGAAACCAGATTATGGATTAGTGGTGCTGGAAAAGCACAGCAGTTCAGGCAGCATCGGAGGTGCAATAAAATCGACGTTTTGGGAACAGCCCTTCATCAGGCATACAGGCAGAGTGCCTGAAGGGTGGATAGATAAATGAGTGGAGGGTGGGAGTGGGGAGAAAGTAGCATAGAGTACAATAGATGAGTGGGGGAGAGGATAAAGGAGATAGGTCAGGGAGGAGTGTAGAGTGGATAGGTGTAAAAGAAGATAGGCAGGTAGAACAAGTCATGGGGACAGTGTTAAGCTGGAAGTTTGGAACTGGGGTGAGGTGGGGGAAGGAGAAATGAGGAAACTATTGAAGTCCACATTGATGCCCTGGGATTGAAGTGTTCCGAGGCAGAAGATGAGGCGTTCTTCCTCCAGGCGTCTTGTGGTGAGGGAGCGGTGGTGAAGGAGGCCCACGACCTCCATGTCCTCGGCAGATTGGGAGGGGGAGTTGAAATGTTGGGCAACAGGGCATGTGGTTGATTGGTGCGGCTGTCCCAGAGATGTTCCCTAAAGCGCTCTGCCAGGGAACGTGCAGTCTCCCCAATGTAGAGGAGACCGCAACGGGAGCAACGGGTAAAATAAATGATATTGGTGGATGTGCAGGTAAAGCTTTGATGGATGTGTAACGCTCCTTTAATACCTTGGATGGAGGTGTGGGAGGAGGTTTTGGCGCAGGTTTTGCAATTCCTGCGGTGGCAGAGGAAGGTGCCAGGACAGGAGGGTATGTTGTAGGGAGGCATGGACCAGGTAGTCATGGGTCTCCTCTACATTGGGGAGGCTGTACGCTTACTATCAGAGCGCTTTAGGGAACATATTTTGGACACCCACACCAATCAACCACACCGCCCTGTGTCCCAACATTTCAACTCCCTCTTCCAGTCTGTCGCGGAGTGGGAGTCCTGAGCCTCCTTCCCCGCCGCTCCCTCACCACCCGACGCCTGGAGGAACAACGCCTCATATGCCGCCTCGGAACACTTCAACCCCAGGGCATCAATGTGGACTTCAACAGTTTTCTCATTTCCCCCTTCCCGCACCTCATCCCAGTTCCAAACTTCCAGCTCAGCACTGTCCCCATGATTTGTTCCACCTGCCTATCTTCTTTTCCACCTATCCACTCCACCCTCCTCCCTGACCTATCACCTTCATCCCCTCCCCCACTCACCTATCCCACCCCCATCCTCCTCTCACTTATCTCTCCACCCTTCAGACACTCTGCTTGTATTCCTGATGAAGGGCTTTTGCCAGAAACGTCGATTTTACTGTTCCTCGGATGCTGCCTGAACTGCTGTACTTTTTCAGCACCACTAATCCAGAATTAGGAAAACAAGAAAACAGCTTAACAGGAGGTGCACAAACACAAGATCAACTTTATGATTGAAATTAGCGAGCTCTATTCAGCAGCCTGATAACAGTCCAAAGGAAGCGGTTGTTTAAAACGTTCGTCAGTGTTTTCAAGCTTGTTAATCTTCTCCAGCACGGAAGTGTTTGTGGAATAGTATTCACGAAATGAGAGGAGTGTTTATTGATCTTGGCATGCTTTCTGCAGAAATAAAGTGTAAGTGGACACAACGGATAGGATGTTGGCTTTCATGAAGATCTGGGCTGTGCATATAACTTTCTGTAGGACTTTTCAGATCCTGCATTGTCAGCTTTGCTAATCTTGCCCTGCAATCTCTGGTTATATTTTCGATTTCAAGCTTTCACAGTCTTTTTTTGTTGTTATCAGGATCTTCAGACTTTGGTCGGAATAGCTTTGCTTCGTTAACTTTTTTATATTTCATTGCTGTGATTATGAGAGAGCTAGATTAGGTTTTTGTTATGAAATAATTGATAGATGAACAGTAGGGTTTTCTTTCGAAATTAATTTGACATCAGTCACGTTCCTACTCAGTTATCGTGTAGTCTGGAAGCACTGAATCGTTTATTCTTCCTGGAAGAAGTGTCTATATTAAGATAAGTGGATATTTGTTCACTATGTTGCATCAGGGACTAAATTGTTGCTTTCTATCATACATAAACATTTCAGAAGGGACCAATGGGCTTTGGAGAGGATTGTTTATGAATAGAACATCATGATGCGAAGAATAATAACTGTGCATAGACAATGCATCTAAAAGATATTGACTACTGTACAGTGGAATTATTCAGGTTTTCCACAATGATTAGATCAATTTCATCGAAGGTTTTAAACATCACATTACTTGAGGCTGCAAAGCGTATTAAAATTGAGCGAAACATTAATATTACTCCGGAAGATTTGATCGTTGATGGCAGGTTAGACTGCAAACACACTGGAACTCCAGGTGCAGTCTACGGTTTGTGTGAAAATTGCTGTGATTATTTCAATTTAGATTTATTATTTGAATGTTGAAAGGTTTTTGCTTATCAAAAATTAAGTGTTCATAGGCAATATTTGATTGACAATGCAATCACGCATTGAAATAACTGATGCAGTTTAAATCGGACGAATGAGATTTTTTGTCAGTGTTTAATATCTCGGAGTTTTACATGAGATGCTGCTAAAGCGAGGTTGAAATTTAATCAGAAAAGAATGTTCAGAGTGAATGGTGCTCAGCATTAACCAAGAAGCAGTGGAGAAGGACGCTTAACACAAAACTCGTCCATTCGGTCCATTTCCTTCTTCTCCCTCTTTTTGTTCTTCACTTTTCAGCTTGTTCTTCCCCTGGCCATGGACACAAATCCTCTAATGCCCAGCCAATGACTCCAAACTTCGGACTCAGCATATATCTTTTGAGGCAGTATTCTAGGAGAGCAAGGCGGTCTCCCACCTTAATGTGCAGGCCTACCTGTCTGGCGGTTTGCCAATCTCCCAGAAGATGTCGTGGCCATCTTCCATCCTGGAGAGAAGCCTCGTGGCCCATCAAGGCACCGCACGGTGGACCCTCACTCTTGCGGAGTAGCCTTTTGGCCCAACCTGGTGGCTCATGCATCTGGCGTGGGGAACACCTTTTGGCCAAACACGATGTTTTGGTGGTATATGGTGATCTCTCGACCCAGTCTGCACTCCTAACGAACTCCTAGTTGCAAGGTAATTCCTAAAAACCCCATAACAAATACTGAAACGAATTTTCAGCTTTATTTCTTTATTTTCTACTTAAAACGGAGAAGATCTGCAAAGTATAACTTCAGCTTTATTGCATTTGCTTTGCACTATGTTACAATTGCTTCAATGTTAAATTTTGACGTTGTTCTATCTTTTGGTCTTCTTAAGATTCTATGTCTTGCTCCTTTTATCTAAGTTAGCAACAATATTATACACTTATCTCGGTACTCCTGTACATTTTCTTCCTTAGTTGAGTACACATGGAAATAAAATCAAAATCAAGAATTATAAGGTCAGGGATGCGAAATCAAAATCGTCGAACTTTTCAAACAAATAACAATACACATTACTTGGCAGTCATGGTTTAATTAAACGACAGAATGAATTCAAGAAGCATGAATGTCCAATTAAATGTTTGGCTTGCATTTTATTCCATATAATATTTGCCTTACAACCTTATATGCTCAACTTTCATGATAGTATCATAGCTAAAAAGCTGCATTATTCAACTTTATTAATGATGTAGCTGTAATATGAGGCATTTGTTTTACTCGTAAGTGATGTGTGTATTTTTTTTCAAAAAAGAATCAATAGCGTTGAACGTGATATAACTTTAAACATGTTGATTGTGGATGGTGCACAAATTGTGGAATACCGAATTGCAGCTATTGATGAGTAATTCCAGTCTCTGAGTTGTTGCCTATTAGATGCAAGTTACAAAATGTAGCAGTGCTCCAGCAAGAGAACTGTTCATATTCCAGTACGATATTTGCAAATAGACCACTTTTCTTTACATTTTCTCATTTAATTTTCTAAATGTGTGCGCAATACAAAAGATTGATATCATAGCTCATTGTTTTACATTAGTGCATATTAGCTTTTCCAGAATACAAACGATTTAGCACTTAGCAATGTGATGACATTAAGCATTTCCTTTTATCATCTTCAAGACTGAATTTTAAAGAAATTCTGTAACGAGAATAAGGTGCTCGGTAAATGAAAAACATCCATGTCCTGCGCTCATGGCATCTGTTCAATTTCAGAACGAATGAAGAGATCAATTACGACAGGTAATCAAAGAAGACCGGCATGTTCTTGTCAAATCAAGAAGCAGACATGAGTTTGATACAATAGCTCTTGTAAATATTTGTGTGATAGTTCTCATTACCATCGTGAGTAGTGGAGCGCACCGGTTACTCAATTCCATGAATGCCAAAAAAGCAAAAATTGCAGGATCGCGATGTAATGTGGTTCTATTTTCTCAAAGATTCATATCGAACAATTTAACTTCTGTTTCATGGAGAATTTGCATCCAATTATTTCAGATTGACAACTGTTACCTTCGTGAGGTGCAAACCGTGTGTGAAGTTGCTCTCTCGACTTATTTCTTGAATTATTGCAAGTGTCATTTATTCCTCCTGATGTTTCTTTACATAATTTAGATATCAATACAAAGATTGGCGAAGATGGTGAGTCCAGAGAATGGAATTAACTCCACATCGTGGCAATGTTTCCTTCAGTTGCAAACATATATACTTTCATATTACATTCCTTTGGAAATAAATGAACACTGATTTTCCCAGTTGCATCATTTTTGAAGAACAATCGAAAGTCACTGGAAAGTTATCGTCTATAAACCTCAAAGTATTTTTAAATATTGCCAGCATAGCTTCTTTTCTGGTTAAATACGGGCCAGTGTTCAGTAGAAATGCATTCTCATTGAACCTAAAAAAATGATAGAGTGCAGTACATAGCAAACAGGTGAAACAAACTGTGATTATCTTTGCAAATAAGAAGTCCCACATATACTCCACTTGATTAAATTTATCAATGTATTTAATAGAAGCGCGTTGCCCTGGTGAGCATGTTGTGATGCCAGAGAAACATCACCGATCCTGGAAGGAACCATGTTAGATTTTGAGAGGCTGTGCTTTTTTCCATTGGGAGAGTAGTGAACAACGTAGCACTAAGTTATTTTTAGTGTGTCAGGATTTCAAGAGGAGAATGAGGACCCAGTGAACACTGAGAGAGCAGAAGGAGCAGGTAGAAAATAAATTTTAAAACAAGAATTTCATACTGACATTTAACGAAACACATCTGTTTCTGAACGGCGAGTCAAAGTGATAGTGCCAGTAACTAAAAATAGAAGGAAGAAATTAATCACCAAATAATTTATGGCATATTTAAGAACTCTAACAGCAGAACCACATTGCTGAATATAATGTATCCAGTATAAATTTGTTGAAGTGTCCAATAGTAACGAAAAAAATCAAAATGCTTAAATTTCATAGAAACGTATATTTAAAAAAAAGGATCATTCAGCTCATTCGAGCCTTCTTCAACATACAAAATATTCATGGCTGCTCACCCTACACAGCATCCTGTTCTCACTTTAGACCCATATACTTGCGACTGTCATAAGTTCATCACTCTCTGGGAGAGGTTTTTTTTTCTTCCTTCATTCCTAATCGGCTTTTCCTTACCATTGACAGATCATAATAACGCAATGAGCTATTCGATTGTTCATTTATACTTATGTTGATGAAGGGATATACCCCATGTTTTAGCAACGAAGAGTGTATTTTTCTTTTTGTTCGCCTGAGACAATCAGATTATGAATTTGTTGATTGTTCCATGGGAAGTGTAACGTTTTTCTGTTATCCAGGTTTGCCACAGTAATGACCCTGTGTTTCCAGAACTATTGCTCACATATTCCTTTAAGAAATTTACTACGAGCGTAAAGAAAGGCTTTCATCATCTTACCAGAAACCATGCAATGCTACGAAACTGAACACTAAATGGTTAGACGTTTCATTCATTTCAGAAATGAGAGCATTGAACCGAAAGAAAAGAGACACAGGTCGGTAATACATGCAAACAGTGCATCATTTCTTGTAAACACAAATGTGAAAACTACGTCTCTAAAAGTTGAAAGAGATTTGTTAAATATGCATTATGTGAACATGTAAATATACGTGACATATTATTTTCTTTTTGTGCTATATTGTCCATAACGTATGCTGGCAAATATAGACATGAGGCTATCAATCAGCTAATTTTAATAGGTAACCTATTATTCGAGCATTTTAATCTTCGCTGAGAGGAAATTTCCATAGACGATCATTGCAAGCATAGATCTGATCTAAACCAATTTTCAGAAATAATTTGTGATCAGTTACAATATTGTTGAGCAACAATAAACAGGAATTAAGTAACATTCGAAACGAGTAAAGTCGGGAAAGTATATCAAAGTCATACAATTGTGAAATTCTATAGCTTCGTTTGAACAACTCTAAACTCGTTTACTAAAAGATGAATGGAATTCTCAGAGGGTCAGAGGAAAGAAAAGACCTCATTATATGAACGCATTACTGAAAATTTTACTAGAGTTTAGAAATCCAAATGAAGGCAAAGCAAGCATAGGTTTTTCTTGTTTGGTGAACTTTATCGAAATGATTTTAAACGCTATTGGCTAAAATAATACAAAAGCTGAGGATGCTGGAGACCTAAAACAAACTCCTGCACACACAACAAAAACAAAATATTTTAGAGAAAACTATCTGGATTGGTAACATTATTGAAAGAAAGCATAGTAAATATTTCCGGTCTAGCAAACATTCTCCCATTCTGTTAAGATTTGTTCGTTGTTTTTCGGATCGTATTTGATTCGTTCACGCCTTTCCATACATTATTAAACTGATATGAAACATTTACAAGTGATGGAGCACAAGGTTTCCAAATAAGGCGAGAGAAATATCTTAATGGTCAACTAACACGCTTGAAATTTGTCCAAACAGCAGAACTAAACGGAAACATGGAAACATACAATATTGAAGAGCGCCATCATCTCATCAACTCTTCATTGTATCTGAATATGCTACCTGAGCATTTTTATGTTTTTTTTGTACTGAGTATGATTTGAGAAGAACTGTTCCATATCTCTATGCAAAGTCACGAAATGCAATAAGTGAAATAAATTTTTAAAAACTAATAAACTTGAGAAGGAATTCAACACAGGCGCTTTACATCAGTGTCAATTGCAATGCACTACAACCATCATTGACCGAAGGAGTACTTAATCAATGAAGGTGAAACTGCACAGCACTATAAAAGAAAAATAAATATAACGAGTAAAGAAAATTTTGAAATAATACATGAGTATCTATGTCCCGATACCGACCAAAGAATTGTCTGAGTGAATTGGGCCAAATGTAATAATTAATTTCTCTATATTGTCTGCTCCCAGTCCTGGTAAAATGAAAAATAGAAATACTTATTAACAAGACCGATGGAAGTTGAGTTACAAACTTAACTGAATGGAAGCCATCTGGCACAAGAAGTTTTATGTGCACATTATAAGCATCGATTTCTTCACCATTACAGGTTGTAACGTGTACATTTCTCTTTAAGAAACATTGATTGGAACGAATTTTTTTTCCTGAAATGTGACTCCAGCATCTTCCCCAACTTTAATAAACTGCTTTCTTCACTCAATCAATAATAGTTGATTACAGCAAACTATTCGCGAATATTGTTCGGTATAGAACTTCTCTGCTCATGTTTTCCTTACTGAAAATGCATATTTTTAGGACTTTTGTTCTTGCTTTTCTCAGCTGCAATCGCATGAAGAACAACCAAAGAGACAACAAATTATACAAATCATGAATGGAGTTGTCTGGTTATTTGGCAGGTGGATTCAGACTGTCAGAGCGGTGCTCTGCTCTGTTCACTATATAATAACGTTTGGCAGACGGTGGCAGGAGTTGAGTATCCCGTGCATTATAACACAAAGCTATAGTCATGATGGGTTAGTTCGTTGCCCTGAAATCTATACGACTAAATGCTGCATCTGCTTTGTTTATTGACTCTCAGGCCAAACGTGTAGGTTTTTGACAATCTACAAGGAAAAAACCCCGTGCATTAATATTGCAAATACTTGTATATTCAACTATAACACCCTGCTAGACACATATGGAATGGGTGTAAGTTTACTCACTGAGATGGCACGAACGATTTCAGACGTTCCACCAGCACACTCGTTGACATGATCAGTCAGCGTCCGCTGAAGGGCTGGTGTTATGTCCCATCTTCTATTTAGGTTCTTGTGGTTTCCTTGGATTGGTGGCGTTATTTCAGGTACTGTTGTCATTTCCTGCGTAGAAGATGCTATTTCCTGCTTTTTTGTCAAAGGGTGGAAGATAGAGTTTAAGTCGACGTGTTTGTTGTTGGAGTTCTGGTTGAAATGCATTCTTTCTGACAATTTTCCTACATATCGCCGTTTCACTAGTCCTAGTATTGATGTATTGGTACGATCCATGAGGTATCCATCCACATTTGTATGTAAGCATACTGGCAATAGTGGCTCATGTCTTTTTGTGGCTGATTGAAGTTCATGTATCCTGGTGACTAATTTTCTGCCTGATTGTCGTTACAGTTCTTACAAGGACTTTTGTAAAAGACATTCGTTTAGCTTGTTGTCTCTATACAGTCTTTTGTATTGATTTGCTGATGTTTTAATGTGTTGTTGGGTGTGTGGGCTACTGTGATGGCAACAGTCTCAGTCGTCTGGTAGTCATTTTCGAGTTGTTTTTGATGTAGGAGACAGCGGCTAGTGTATCTGGGCGCTTTTTGTCTGCTTGTTTTTGCTTGTTGCTCGGAAATCGGTGTACGAGTTCATTGGGTCACTGTTCTTTGTGAATATGCTGAAAAGAAGATTTTTCTCTGTGCTTCGTAGTTCTTCCGTGCAATAGTCTGTTGTAGATCGTTGAAATATTTCTCTAAAGTAGCTTCGTTTGTGGGTGTTGGGATGACTACTTCTGTAGTTCTTTATTTGGTCCCAATGTTTTCTTTTCCTGTAGATGCTGGTTTGAAATTCTCTATTGACACTTCGCTCAACATGTGACATTCAGGAATGACAGAATGTTGTTCATTTCCTCCTCTTCTATGAATTTTAAGCCAGCAATGACATTACTGATCATCTTGAAGATTTATTTTGTTGAGTGATGACAAAGGTGTCATCCACAGAGTGGACCCACAGTTTGAATGAATGGTCGGCAGAGTTGTGTATTCGAGTCGCTGCATTATGGCCTCTACTAAGAACACTGATTTCAAAGATCACAGGACAGGGAATCCTACATTTTGTCTCTTCCTTTCTGTATGGCAATTCTTCAAGTCTTCAGCAGTTTCATTTGTAAATATTGGAAAAATGAGAAAACATAAAATGAATATGGGATTCATAAACATGTCTGCAGTCCAGGCTATTAGCAAAAAAGTTAACTTGCTCTGCTCTTACAGATCAATTTTCACTTGTTCCAGCTTATGTAAAAGTAAAAAAAAACGCTTTGGACACAAATTTCATATAATGTTCTGCACTCGCTATGCATTTCTTTCTTTGTCATCAGAAACATTGATGATAAGTATCAGGAACAAATGGCCCTATTGGTCACGAAGATATTCAGATACACCACTCCCTCTATCACATTATGTAGTGCCAATCACACCGAATCTGGCTTTCTCAGATTTTGTTGTTGTTTTCTCAGATTTTCACTTGTTTTTATTGATTATAATTTTTTGCATCATGTGATATGGACGCTCCTGTCTAAGGCAGCATTTATTACAATTACGAGAGCGTATTTAACATGCAAGGTCTTTCATGTCATTGTGAAAATATTACCGAAGCAAGGCTGGGATGAAATTGCAAGCTTCCTGTCCAAAAATGCATTAAGCAACTTTATGGCCTTTCAAAATAAACAGTATTTAATCATTTGCAAATTTTGATTTGATTTATTGTTTTTCCGTGTATCTGAGTGAAGTGTAATGTATTTTTTTTCGTCTTGCACAATATATATTAAAATGCAATAATATACCGAGGATAAGTTATTAAGACACACGCATATAGGTTTACAGTTGCACTTGAGGTGCACGGAAACGTGATCAAAACTACATTTGAAATTAGAGAGGTCCATTCAGCTGTCTATTAACAGCAGGTAAAACGCTGTTCTTGAACCTCCTGGTGTGTGTTGAAGTGATTGTGTAACCTGCCTGACAGAAGAGATTTGAAGAAAGCATTACAGGGGTGGAAGGATGTTTGATGTCATTGTCAGCTATTCTGTCAAAACCAGAACTTTCATAGAAGTCCTTGGATGGGAGCTCGGTATTCTTAATGGTCTGGCTTGTGCACACAACCTTCTGTAGTTTCTACTCGTTCTGGGGAGAGCTGTTGTGGTACCAAGGTATTAAGTATACAGACAGAATAGTTTCAATGCTCCAACGGCAAACCTGGTGGTGGTTCTGAAAGACGTTTCGAATTTCCGAAACGTCTGGAGGAAGAAAAAGTTTTGTCAAGCCTTCTTGATTGTCACATTTCCGTACAAATTCAAGGGTAAGTTTGTTTGATAACGTCATTGCTATGAACTTGACGCTCGCGAATTTCTCATTCTCAGTCCATTGGTGTCGATCAAGGTGTTCCTCCACGTTTCTTCCTGAAGTCAATGAACAGTTATTTTGTTTTTCTGACATTGACAGAGAGACTGATATCCGTGCAATATGAAACAAATCCATCTAACGCATTTCCATATCATGACTCATTACTGTTTAACAACAGTTGCGCTTCGGCGGGTCGGTGTGGACTTGTTGGGCCGAAGGGCCTGTTTCCACACTGTAATGTAATCTACTCTAATCTAAAAAAAAAACAAACGGCAATGTTGGTGTCATCGGTGAACTCGTCTATGGCATTCATACGAAATTTGGCTCCAGAGTCGTGAGTAGACAGGGAATACATTGTCGGCTGAGTACACATCCTTTCGGGGTGCCACACTTGAGGATTATTGTGTTAGAAGTGTTGTTTGTTCTCGTAATTTATTGCGATCTGTGGGTGAGGAAATTGTTGTCTCAGAGTTTTGAGATTAGTTTTTGGTGGGATTATAATGTTGAAGGCGATGCGGTAGTCAACGCGTAGACGTCTCATCAACGTTCTTGAAAATAAACCAGGGAAAGCCATATGCCCTGATGTAGACCCTGGATGTACTCCCGGATCCCGTGCAAACCCGTTGGAGCAAGTAATCCCTATCATATTTAACCTCTCATTGATAAAATCTGAATTTCTTATCAGCTTCAAGAAGACCACCACATCCCAGTACCAAGAAAACTTATGCTACATGTCTTAACAACTAGCGCTCATTCACTGTGACCTCAGTAAGCAGGAAGTGCCTCAAGTTGTAAGTCGTAGCCCACATCAGCTCTAACCTCGCAGCCTGCCACGATCCCTTACAGTTTTCTGATCAGCAAAACAGTTCCACAAAGAACGTCATTTTCCCAGCCTGACAGCAATGGGTGGAATATCTGGATAATAGGGGTACTTATGTAAGGCTCCTACTTATCGACTACCGCTTCGTCTTCAACACTATAATCCCAAATAAACTAAACTCAATATTCCGAGACCACCAAATCCTCACCCACATTGATGACTGAAGGAAGAGATGCGTCCAAATCACTGCACGTATCTAAAACCTAGCTACTGGCATTCTGCTCAAAGCTGCATGAAAAGTATTGAACACATCAGGGAGGGATGTCTTTTATCCACTGTTACGTTTTGGTTCATTTTATTATCTGGTGTATCTTGTAAGACTTGTCAAATGTGGCAAGCTGTCGGTGTGATTAGTTTGGGTGTCTAACCTGGTCCTGTACTGCTTCTTGGCATCTCAAATGGTCTTGCAGAGGCAATATTAAGATTTTCTGTTAAAGTTTGAGTCACCTGACGTGAATGCCGCATGCCTGGTCTTCAGTAGGCAGTGGTATTCAGTTTCGAGTTGGGGAACATGCATATTATCTTCTTTGGCGCACAGTCCTCTACACACTTGCTAATGTATTCCCAGACGCTGGTGGTGTACTCGTCTAGGTTGTCTCTGAATTCTTGCATATGGTTTAGTCCACCGATTCCAAGAACACCCAGGGAATCTCGTCATTTGCCTCAGACCAGTGCTGCACAACCTTCTATTGTTAACATAGCTTAGTATTGCAGACATGCATTTGATTCATAATTCACTATTTGTCATGTTATTATTCGAATATATGTCCCCAAAATATTTACCCGAGTTTCTGAATTACTGTTCCGTTCTCAAAAAATGTATACCAGTACATCCACAAAACAACTGCCTTCCACTTCTGGTCCTCAGATTGAAATTTTCTGAGATCTTTCAGATTATTCCTCGTGTCCAGCATGATGACCAATTGCTTATAGAATGCATGATTTATCTTACAGGTTATATCATCTCACATTAATTCCATACCTGGCTGATTGCAATAGTATTTTCCCTTTCTAATATTTTTCTCGCCATTGCTGTGCCCACTATCTTCTTGTTTCTTGTTTTTGCTCTTGCGTTCCATGCACTCTCCATTGCTGCATGCCCATCATTTGTCTTTACTTGTTAGGATGCTATATTTGTCGCTAGGCATGCTACAACTATTCTTCTTTAGTTCACTACGCGATTTCGTAACATTTCCAGTCTTCTGTGTGCTTCGTAATGACACCTCTAAAAATGTTATCAAACATTTTTTTTGTTGCTGACAGGTTGTTTGATTGATATGACCAATTCATAGAAAATAAGGCTCTGATAAAGTAGACAGAAGCATGACACGTGAAATAAATTAAAAGATTATAAACAAAACATGATGGACAAATTAAAATGTATGACCACAAATTGAGACATATCGTTTTAAATACTGTAGTGATTCAATTTTAGTTTCATCAGTCAGCATTGTATTATATTTTTCATTCAATTACTATCGTGAGGGATTATAACTGAAACTTGAAACAATGTTGACATTGAATCTTCCAGACAGGGATAATTGGGAGGACATGAATATGATTATGTACATGAGTGCAATTGTTTCACCTGCATCAGCAAACAGATCTGCTGCTTTTATGTTCATACTCCTGATAAGCATCCTTATATTTTCTGCATTCTTTCCGAATAATTGTTTATTTGGTTACTAAGTAATCAAAAGTTGTTGCCGCTGATATTTCAAATCATTTGCTAAAAATAACAGTAGCACATAAACACAAGAAGATGACTAGTTCTGATAAAAGTTCTTTAGAATTTAGCTGGTGCATCAGTGCTGGTCGATGTTTTGATTCTTTCATTATTTTTTAAAGAAGGACTCTTGGCACCGCTCTTTGAATGAAGTCTATTGGTATTCTTCTCATTTAAGAGTAGGCAAATATTCATCGAGACACGGGAAGATTTCTTTAAAAATCCATGAACCTTTATGTGCCTGATACTCATTATATGGTATCTCGAAAGTATCCTACGACAATGTGTAAAATTCAAAACCCAACTGCATCGGTGAATCAAGCATACTTTGTCTTCATTTTGGAACAATTCTATCATCCTATGTAAGTAGAACAGATTCCTGCCAATTTTCCAAACTCAGTGGTAAACATCAACATAATAGGTCAAATCACTATTATAGCCTTCATCATCCAGTAAACAGGCACACAACGCAAGTCCATACTTCTTTCTCTGAAATACATACATAGAATATAAAAGTTTCCACATATGGCATAATATAGACGCAACATTAGATAACAGCAATCAGCAGTTAATATCTTTTTTTTTATGTTGCTCATGAAATTTTACATTTTATGTTAGCAGCTTTATTCCGACAAATATCTCTTTGAATGCTTTCTCAATCAAATAGCAATCTATATTTGTAGCTGTAGATTTATCATCCATTATTCTCAACATCTGTTTTATTCACTTCCAGAACACTGAAATTCACTTGATTTCATGACGAACATTTCTCAAGCATTAAAATAAGCTTGTAGAGGAAGGGGGCATTACTTATACATTATGCTCCTTAAATGCGTGGATATATATGTTTTCATATGGTATGTTTACTTGTTTTCTCACATTGACGACAATGGAAACATTAAATAATATTTCATTGAGTAAGATGACTGGATTCGTGAAGAAGGAGAATGGTAACACTGTAACATTTCTAAAGACGTTGAAGTCGTGTCAAAATTTGAAGTGCAAAGGGCACAATAAAGGACACATTTCAACTAACGTTAGAACACTGGGACATTTCAAAAGCAAATCGTAGAGTAACCGTGTAAGTCCAACAGAGATGAAAACAAACCCAGCAGGAAGTCCCAAAGTTCTTACAACAGGAACTGTTGGAGTATTTACAAGCGATTCCCTCTGACTGGCAGGCATTAAAAATTGCCAATAACGTCACCTCTGTAATATATATAGAAAAGCGAGACACAGAATTACACAAATCAAAGTTGAATTATTCAAGGTGAGAGGAGTGAAGATGTTGCAAAGAGAATTAAAATACATTTAATAAAGTAAAAGTTCTCTACATCCGCAATGCATTGCCATAATCAGATATTGAACACTGTTTTGCTTCTTTGGTGCAGTTTTATTTAGAGTGCTTCTTCATTCAAAGTAGTTCTCAACTACATCATGTTTTACCTTTATCTTTAGGCATTAACACACGTCAGCAAAATACAGGTAAAAAGAAAACAAATTTTGCACGTTATCACCGAAATTAAATCTGGTTTAATACTGCATTTTTGTTCCGAGGAGAGGTAATATTCATCAAGGTTACATTGTATATTAAGGACGTAGGGTATATTCGTCATCCAGACAGAAATGTTTCAAAAAACATTGAAAAATCATAAAATTAGAACTAACTTTTGATTTTAATCTTAACTGCACTAAATTGCAGGGAAACAGTGAATAGTCTGTAATTTCAACATTTCCGATGTCTTTTTTGATACAACATTACCTAGATACAAAATTGCAGGCACAAAAGCAGACAATCTGAGGACATATACTTAAAAATACAATGTTAAATCCATAGTATAAAGTACAAAAATGAAGTTTACAATTCAACATTGCACAATTTAACATTGGTACGTTATAACAAAGTTTTGTTAGCCGTATTGATTGAAAATCATACAGGCCTATTGCCCAAAATTAAACTTCGCAACCAGCCAAGTTGATAACTCATGAGAAGGGTAGGGCGTCATTAACATTATTACAGTTAATCAGTGACGTAATCGGTCAAAAAGGCATCTGAAATGTACAAGGGTGTTCCCTCAGGCTGTTGAAGTTTTATCTATGAACATTTGTTGTCCCTAATAGCCTGGGTATTTTTAAAGCTGCTGAAGCACTGAGAAATGTATATGGTAAACTTAGGGCACACCTTCCCATTAGCTAATTAATTTTACGCCTTTGCACGTTTTGACCTCACATCGTAATGTGCTTGGACTCAGTGAAGTTTTATAGATGCAGTTTCCCATGTAATGCCTTATTCAAAATCATTTGATTTCAATCCAGGAGCCAAATGCCTTAACTTTTTGATGATCAGAAATAGTTACCGAGAATAAATACCGAAAACAAGATAAATTAAGTTCAAACCTATCAAAAAGCTATATATCCTCCGTGATTGACACTGAAATATTTCAACATATTCCGTATACTTGCATGTTCTTGACATTGTTATTTCAATTATGGATGGCCTAGTTAATTGAGCCTATGGCATAAATTACAAAATACCCAAGTGTTGTCAAACGTATACAATTTCTGTCAAAAGCTATGATTCGGCTGTATTTAGGTTTTTACACGACAATTAATATTGAGTAATGTTAGTTTTCAGTAGAGTCAGCTTGACGGTATGCTCATGCTTGAATGTTAGCATATCTAAGATCAGCAATTATCATCATGCCATGCAGCTTTTGATCAGAATGACACGGAACGTTCGTTTGAAATGATACATTCTGCAAAAGGAATGCATACTTCGACTCTGTTAATCATAGACTCCCCACATTCGGGAGTAAAAGAGATTATATTAATGCAACTGAGGTATGATAATGATAAATGGTTCACATTAGTTGACATTTTACATCCTAAATATTCTATTTACCGCATTGTAAATGATCTGGTTGAAAATTTCTAAACAAAATTCGAAAACAGCATTTTTACCACCACTTTTTATATCAAAAATATTGTGTTTCGAGCATGGAAGTTTGTTCAGATGAATTCAACTCCTCGCCCCACTTTCAAAATCCAAGCCAATGATTAAAATAATAGGAAATTATGAGTTGAATAACAAAGAATTATTATAGTGTCCACAAGTATAATAATCAAATAATATCAATCCTGGGTGAAGGGATTGTCATAGGACACAAAGTAAGGCAACCTCCACTCCTCCCCTTCCACTTTCAACTCATTTTCAGTATGAAATAATCTACCTGAATTACGAATGCTGAGGTATAATATTCAATTGATCTGAATTGATCAAGAAAGAGCTAAAAATGCACCCTGTATAAAAGTTACAGATCTTTTTTGCCGTATTCTGGCAGAGGAAACGTTTTTGTACGATTGTACACTGCACCAGTGTTTGATTAGAGAGTGAAATTACCCAGCTTTGTTTTCACATTTATTACAAAATTGTAAAGCTATTCAGATATAAGGAAATAGCCATACCGACCAAGGAATCATATGGTCACAAGCAATACGTTTTATGATCAGAATCGGTGACCTATCTACCATTAGCAACCTCGTGTGGGATAGCAATTGATAATGATTACAAACTTAATGGAATCAGTTATTTTCTTTATTAAGTAGTGTAGAACAGAATTGTTAGAGTCAGCCGTGTCTGATTGACTTCTCATTTCCTTAACACAATCGACAATTTGTTTGCTCATTTCAATAAAGGTCCTGAGGCCTGAAAATGTTTCGGTAAACCAAAACCAATATCGGTGAAAACCAAATTCATTACTCAATTGGCACATAATTTTATTTTCATAAGTTCACTCCTTCCACTGTTGGCATACAATGGCTATTATATTTCCGATCTAAAATACACTGCAAAATGAATCCATTCCATTTTTCACAGCACTTTCCAAACGATGGAATTCTTGGAATTGCCCAGTGAACAGTAGGTGGTCAAGTGAAATATACCAATTGCCAATTTCATTTTTTGCTCCCGGATCTTTTAATTCCCAGATAGTTCCAAACATGCGCACATAGTAGAGATTGGAACTAAATAATAGGAAATCATTGAAGAGACCCAAGAAGTCTCGCAAGAAAATACAAATTTAATTCGAAACCTTAAGTATCTCCACAGATGATTTCAGACATTCTAAGTTTCTTCAACACTTTCTGTGTTAATTCTTAGCTTCCAGGTGGGGAACTATATCACGTTTAGGATATCGTAACTTATTAAATCTGTGGAAAACCCAATGTTCTTAATGTTACAATACACGAGCAAGTATTTCAGGAGAATGCTTCGACTTCGAAAACAAGCCAAATTATTTTGCTGAAATGTTCTTAATTTGCTGATGTGGCACAAATATTTAATTGATAATTCAATACATTTAATCAATTCATGTGTTCTGTACAACCTGTAAAGGTCACTTGAAAATATGACATTTGAGAATTGTTCTTCTTCTGTATCTAATTTGCTTCATGTGTTTCTGTTTGTGTTTGGGCTGGAAATTAAAATCCTGAACATGACAGGATACCTGCTTGCCTACCTTTTGGACTGCGACACTTCAGAAAGAATTGCAACAAATTCATCCTGAATTCTGATAAGCAGTAATTGCATATGAAGGTCTTGTCTGCAAAGTAAAATGTCGTGGAAAAAAAATCAAACAAAGTCATATAAATGTATGTCGATCACTCTATTCTGCACTACAGACTTTAAATCAAAGCATATTCAAATCTATAAACAAAGGCAGAAAACTCAGGTTGAAATGTGTACACTACCATTAAAATATAATAAAGCTATAGGTTTAAGGGACGTGAAGTACAAGGCGGATGCGCACACTTAAAACGTTTAATTTATTATACTATTTTTTAAACAAACAACAACTTTTTTAAGCTACCCAAGCCATTTTTTTTTGCACTGGCTCTTGAATATTATACTGCTGAAAATTTAGCTTACCCGTTTTATCAAACTTGTTCTGAATAATAGTCTATCGGTCACAGAATCTTAATTTCAATAAACAATATGGCATTCGATAGTATTGTAACCTAACAATTCGTCTCTCTCATTGTTTTTAAAACGATTATCAGCAGTCAAAGCAAAAACGGTTGATTGCAAGGACTAGCAGAGGCATATTAAAAGAAAGGCAAATCGCTGGAGGAACCAAATAAGTCTGATTCCATTGAGAAGAAAATACAGTGTATTCCTTTCACGTTAATTAAATCTCCTGAACAGCAGTCTTTTTTTCTCTCTCCTTTGGTTGTGTCAGAACAAATGAAAAACGGGAGCATTCTATTATTGAATCAAATTTACCGGGAGCAGAGTTGACTTGTCTTGAAAGCGAAATGACTGTAGGAAATATAATTGCCGTTATGCATAAGGCTTATGAAACATCGAAGACTCAGGACCTAAGAGACCATTCTTAAAATAAAGATTGTCGCATTCTTAAATGGATAATTATGACATTTCCTGAAGCTTTTCAATTTGTATCTCAATCGACCATGCAAATAACTAAGCTTACCTTTCGCCCTCCACGCCCAAGTAAGATAATAGTTTTTTCTCTCCTTCTTCTGACGTGTATTCAATGGTTTCGAATTGCTGTTGTCCAAAAGAATGAGCAGATAATTCCGAAATGAAGATAACATATTCTAGAAGAAAAAGGTCCCCGTGAATCATAATTAGTCGTTACTAACTAATTACTGTCTCTGTACTGAATTTCTGTTTTAAATTAATGAAACGTGCACCAAGTTCATGAAGAACAATAAATTAAAAGATTCCAAATCTCCTCGAATATCAGACAGAGCAAATAACACTCAAACTACAAAAGAAATGTGAAAAAAGTCAAAGGAACTAATTGATTACTTCACAAGAAAAAAAAGTTGTTTTGTGCATGCTGTTATTGGCATACACGGATGCAGAATAGGCCACAAATCGGGAATAGTGGGCATCTCATTTAATTAAGGGTGATTTTTTTTGTTGACTTCTGTTAAATTATGTGAGTATTTCAAATTTACAACTTTCAATAGTACAAACTCACAAGCAATCAAGTGGTATAGATATGTTTTTAGATCGAATTGAGTGAGATGTTTCATGTTACATGTTACATGACAAGACAATTGCCTTCAGGTTATTTGGACAGTACCCGAATCTAAGTGAAACAATCTAGTAGCCCTATATAATGAACTGGACAAGGGAATTAAAAACATGCTTCCTATATTTTGCCTTGAGAATTTCTTTCATTGAGTCCATATGCTGTAGCGAAATTTTATAATGAAATAGATGCTTTCAGAACCCAACCAGAAGATACTGATACAGACATGTCTTTAAATACATTTTTAATAGTTGTTCAAAATAGAATAGGGGATAATTTCAAAGTATTCTGTCAAAATATATCATTGGCCTAATTCCAATATATAGTCCAAATCAAAACACATTGCATGCAATCTTGGACATGCAATATCGAGAGCTTATACAAGACACAATTAACTACAATGAACTTTTGAATCCTAGGTATGGATTAAAGAAAAGGATGCGGGACATACCTGTGAACACACCACTGTTTGGTGAATAGAGGTCTGCGCAAATGATCGTTTTAATCTCCATCAGTTTGGTCATTGTGTTCCTGAAGATTTGGGGACTCATCATCGAAATAGCTATTCAACTCTCACCAACATGTCATCTATTCACGACGTATAGATAAAGTGAGAACAATTTTGAAGGACTATTGCTTCATGCTTCAAATGGATGACTAGCCACATCACGAAAAGACATCTTTGAAAACCTTGCACGATTGGAAAATTATGGCAGGAACGAAATATAACAATTGCCCATTACCGCTTCATGTAATTCTACTTTGTGACAGTCGTAGGATGCGTAAAATTAACACAGCTTCGCGATCAGTACTCATACCGGAACGTAATAGAGACGAAAGTCAAAAACAAGTACTTTTTAAAAATTCTTTATAACAGTTCTACGGTAAATCATACATTGTTTTACATTGTGGTGTGGTTACACTTAAAAATGTCAGCATATATGAAAAAAAAATTTTAAATCTAAATGTATCCTTTTGGATTTAGCAGTTGTGGAGATGCAGATAGATTAATCAGGAAACGCACAAATATCTCTGAGATTGAACTGATAAATAAGATTATATTGGTACAAGTACAGACAATGTGGGAATAAAACTAACTGGGTAATAGAGAGTACTAGTGCAATGGTATTAAAGCATGGACTCCTCATAGTCACAGAAGCTGGTTGAGTCTAAATTTAATTCATTAATCTGAAATTGATTAGTATGGCGGAAAAAAGATCATAAAATAATATAAAGTATGAAAAGTATGAAGATATTCGGTTTTTTCTTAACTATCTGCAGTTCTTTGATATACTGATTGACGTGTGACAAGAGACCAATTACGTTCTGCATGAGTCTTGAACGGTCTCTTCCAAGATGAACGAGTCATTTGGTTCACTAGGGAAACTCGACCTAAAGAAACATCAGAACTTGAATGTTGTATTAATGCCTACCTCCTGTTCACTTATAAAATAAAGTATTGTGAAAGAAATGGAAACAAATTGCTGCAAAAGCAAAACGCTGCTTACAATCTGATTTTTAAATATACTGAATAAATTAAATCGATCAAATGACAGATTTGGAAATAGATATCATTAGTTGTCTGGCCCATGATTTTGTTCGACCACATGCTTGCTGCTGCTGCCCAAGTTTCGAACGGAAGTTCAATGAAAGTCAACATTTCTATCTTAACTTTCAATATCATGGTGGAAGCGATTCTGAACAGCGAATGTTTCAGGGTGCCTCATAAGTTGATGGCGTAATGAATGCATGCTGCATCCTTTGCTTCATTTTTTTTTAACTTTGTCTCTGGCATAACTTCTGCTTAAGCTTTGCAAATATAATAATAAAGTATGCATGTTTGTCCACCAGGCCGAACGGAAAATAGCAATCTGAAATAATTGATTTCTCGTCCATAAAACCATCAACCTTTCATTGAAGCCCAAAAGCGTCTGCAGGGCAACCAATCAGTGGCAAATCCTTTGCCTTCCACAATGCAATCACATCTTATGCAAGTAGTTGTTGCACGATCATTGCATTGGATATCAGTTTGCATGCTTATTAAACAGTGCGCCAATCCTTTAAACCTGTTATTTTTCATTTCATATTCGAATTTTTAAAAAATACACTGCAATTAAAATACACAAACTTTTCATATTACCTCAATTGAAACTTGTGCCCTGATGTGCTATTTCTACGCGAGTCATAGTACCAAAGACTTCTCGAGACATTCAAATTAATGGTACCGTATGTGATGTTTGCTTTTGCAAAATCAAGTTCATATGATATCACTGTCAAATGTGATGATATGCATGAACTGATTATCGTTATAATCATTGATGATCTTTTCATGAGGATAGCTGCTGAAGTTTCCAAAATTCTCGACATATTTAGCATATAAAAATGGCTGCATTGGCTTAATCTACCATTTGCAGTGATATGCATCATCTTTATAGGACAGTCACAGATATATCAAGTTTCCTGTATTCAGACATATGAAGGATTATATCGCCTCCACTTACATGTTGTTTCCTTGAAGGCTTGTAAATTTAATATTGAATGGGGGTGAGCAACATTCATGAGTGGCCAACGACCAATAACACATTCATTGAAAGTAGTAAATTGAACTAAGGAGCAAAATTTTGTTTTAATTATAGCAAGCATTAGCCATTCATTCTGCGTGCCCAATGATTAGTATAATGAACAGACAATCTGATCGAGACAGAAAGCAAAGTCACACACGCCTTTAAGTAAAAGTATGGCAACATAAAATTGCAGACAGCGAACAACTGATAGTTTACATCAACTGTGACGTTTATACTCATGCATGAATATTTTCAAGGTGGCCATTTCATTGCAATAGCATGCAACTACTTTATTTTTCTCTGAAGAACGTCTAGCTATTGGTACGATGTGTAGCAAAAAAAAAACGTTCAGGTTAGTCAGACTTTCGATTCAGTTTCCTCGTTCAACTTCTTAAATAAAAATTCTACATGGCAGTTGTGCTCTTGTTGCTTGAATATGCAGAAACACATCAATGCAAATTTTGAAGATATTCAAGTATTGAGCCTCTGCAACCCTGTGAGTGATAGAACTTCAAAAAAAATCAACTGTATCAACGTGCAGAAATTCCTTAATATCTCAGGAATAAATAGTCGCCTATTAAATCGCCTATCTGTATCTATTGGTTGCTCACGCCAGCCAATGGAGGCATTCTGCGTGCATCAACCCCATAGACCCATTTAAGAATGTTACGTCATCAAATATGAATACTTTTACTCCCTCTAATGTACCAAAAACCTGCACTCGAGCAATTTTAAATCTTCGCACTGAACAATGATACCCTCACAATCTTGACTGACCATTTCCCGTTTCTCTTCAGTTACCTATGTTGTACGTTCCACAGAAAAGGAGGCCAAAACGGCGCTGAGCAACCTTTCTACTGTCTTGGCGATGCATAACATGCATGTTTTTATTTCACTCGAACTTTCCAATGGTTTTGCAATAAAATCCAACCTGCCATTTCACTTTTTCTTTGACTGCTAACCTGAACATCTATGCATTGCGTCTAACATGCATCTGAATTCATCCCAGTCACTGGCTGTTTATCACTAAACATTTTATTTGGTCTTTTTAGATTGATATCACAATTAAAACAGTAGACCAGTATTATCCAATCACTTAACAACCACATCTCCTTCAAGTCTATTTTTATCATCCTCACAACTCTTCTCCAATAATTATTGTATTGATTGGAAAATTGGAAATTAAAACCTCAATCCCGGTTTAGGAATCTTTGATATAAATTTTGTATAGTTATGACATAGGCATCTAACTTCGTGATCACCAATAATTTACAACATTTTAAGATTAAAACGATGCATGCTGTCCTCTGCTAAATTTTATACTCGTTAACATGTTCTCAATCCATTTTCACATATTCCCTCCTGATATATTTTCTGCGATCAACCTGTTCATAAATGTTATTACGTTCTGCTGGAGCCGCTGATTCCTGTAGCTAGGATACAATGTAGGGATACCTACACTGCACGACAAGAACCTTTATGTATCCATTCCTATTTTGTTTTACTTTTTTTTCCAATCAGTCTGTTCAGTGAAGTTATTACACATCTTTGAACAGATGTGACTTGAACGCAGATGCCTTGGTTCAGAGGTGGGGATACTCGCACTGTGCAAGTATTGTATTCACATGGCAGTCGTTTAAGTGCTGATATAAAAAATACGTTGTAAACATCCTTATACACCACACCATCGTGTCGCTATCTAAGATCATGCAGAGGCCTTGCTCTGTGTTATCGAAGAGGGGAAGCTTGGGCTGCAGGTACATAATTATTTGATGTTTTTGTTACATGTAGGCATGGTGTTTAAAAAAAAAGAGTTTGGCATGCTTGCCTTCTTTGCTCACTGCTTTGCGTTCAAAAGTTTGTAAGTAACTTTGAGGTTGTACAGGATTTTTTTTCAAGTTTTGCCTGGAATTCTCTGTCCATTTCTGGTCGCCCAGTAGGAGAAGGGGTATTATGAAGCTGGAGAAAATTCATAAAATATTAAGTAGGATGTGCAAGATATGGAATGTTTGAGATGTAAAGAAAGGCTGGATGTGCTGGGACGTTTTTCATTGGAACATAAGACGTTGAAGACAAGCTTTTAGAAGTTTGCAAAATAATGAGAGATTTAGGTGGGGTTTCACAGGTTTTTCTCGTTAAGATGGTGCGTTTCACCACTAGGAGGCACATTCTTAAGGTGGTAAGAGAAAGATTTCAAAGAGACATAAGGCTTTTTTTACGAAGATGGTCTCTGTCATAGTGTTACAGGTGTAGATGGAGAGGAATTTCTTAAGTGCGTACCAGACAATTTTCTGATTTAGTATGTGGATGTAACTACTAGTGAAGGTGTAAAACTTGACCTACTCTTGGGAAATAAGGCAGGGCAGGTGACTGAGGTGTCAGTGGGGGCGTACTTTGGGGCCAGCGACCATAGTTCTATTCGTTTTAAAATAGTAATTGAAAAGGATAGATCAGATCTAAAAGTTAAAGTTCTAAATTGGAGAAAGGCCAATTTTGACGGTATTAGGCAAGAACTTTCGAAAGCTGATTGGAGGCAGATGTTCGCAGGTAAAGGGACGGCTGGAAAATGGAAAGCCTTCAGAAATTAGATAACAAGAATCCAGAGAAAGTATATTTCTGTCAGGCTGGTTGGTATAGGAAACGCTGGATGACTAAAGAAATTGAGCGTTTGATTAAGAAAAAGGAGAAAACATATAGAAGCATATGTCAGGTATAGACAGGATAGATCGAGTGAATCCTTAGAAGAGTATAAAGAAAGTAGGAGTATACTTAAGAGGGAAATCAGGAGGGAAAAACGGGGACATGAGATAGCTTTTTCAAATAGAATTAAGGAGAATCCAAAGGGTTTTTACAAATATATGAAGTACAAGAGGGTAACTAGGGCGAGAATAGGGTCCCTCAAAGATCAGCAAGGCGGCATTTGTGTGGAGCTACATAAAATGGGGCAGATACTAAATGAATATTTTGCATCAGTATTTAATGTGGAAAAGGATATGGAAGATATAGACTGTAGGTAAATAGATGGTGACATCTTGTAAAATGTCTAGATTACAGAGGAGGAAGTGCAAGATGCCTTGAAATGGTTAAAAGTGGATAAATCCCCAGGACCTGATCAGGTGTACCGGAGATCGCTATGGGAAGCTAGAGAACTGATTGCTGGGCCTCTTGCTGAGATATTTGTATCGTCAATAGTGACAGGTGAGGTGCCAGAAGACTGGAGATTGGCAAAAGTGGTGCCACTGGTTAAGAAGAGCGGTAAAGACAAGTCAGGGAACTATAGACCGGTGAGCCTGACCTCGGTGGTGGACAAGTTGTTGTAGGGAATCCTGAGGGACAGGATGTACATGTATCTGGAAAGGCAAGGACTGATTCGGAATAGTCAACATGGCTTTGTGCATGGGAAATCATGTCTCACAAACTTGATTGTGTTTTTTGAAAAAGTAACAAAGACGATTGATGAGGGCAGAGCAGTAGATGTGATCTATATGGACTTCAGTAAGGCGTTCGACAAGGTTCCACATGGAAGACTGATTAGCAACGTTAAGTACACTTAATGGTAAGTTCCGAGGGAGTGTTGCTGAACAAAGTGACCTTGGACTACAGGTTCATAGCTGCTTGAATGTGGAGTCGCAGGTAGATACGATCATGAAGAAGGCGTTTGGTATACTTATCTTTATTGGTCAGAGTATTGAGTACAGTAGTTGGGAGGTCATGTTGCGACTGTAGAGGACATTTGTTAGGCTAATGTTGGAATTTTGCATGCAATTCTGGACTCCTTCCTATCGGAAAGATGTTGTGAAACTTGAAATGGTTCAGAAAAAAATTCAAGGATGTTGCCAGGGTTTGAGAATCTGAGCTACAGGGAGAGGCTGAACAGTCTGCGGCTGTTTTCCCTGGAGGGTTGGAGGCTTAGAGGTGAACTTATTGAGGTTTACAAAATTATGTGGGGCATGGATAGGATAGATAGACAAAGTCTTTTCCTTGGGGTCGTGGAATCCAGAAGTAGAGGGCATAGGTTTAGGGTGAGAGGGGAAAGATATAAAAGACACCTAAGGGGCAACTTTTTCATGAAAGAGGGTGGTACGTGAATGGACTGAGCTGCCAGATGATGTGGTGGAGACTGTTACAATTGCAACATTTAAGAGGCATTTGGATGGGTGTATGAATAGGAAAGGTTTGGAGGGATATAGGCCGGGTGCTGGCAGGTGGGACTAGATTGGGTTGGGATATCTGATTGACATGGACGGGTTGGACCAAAGGGTCTGTTTCCATGCTGTACATCTCGATGACTCTATGACTCTATGAATTATTTGGGATGAACTTGCTGAGTAAGTGTTGGATGTGAGCACAATTGCAAGGTTTAAAAGAGTTTTGATCAAATACATCAACAGGAAAGGTTTGAGGTATAATAGCCAAGGCCATGCCGGTGGGACCAGTTTAGTTTGGGATTATGTTTGGCAGGGACTTGTTGGAACAAAGTGTGTAATTCTGTGCAGTATCACACTATGATATCCTGATTCTCCTTCCAAGAATGCAAGTATGCCTTTTCAAAACCTGCCACTTAATTGAACTGTGCATCAACAAGTTCCTCACCTGAGCCAGTGGAAACATTCTCTTTGGATAACACTACCGGTACATTTAAGAATGTTGAATCTTCAAACAAGGCGGATGTAGACTTAGAACTTCGATACTTCTGCCAATATGAACCCTGTTTAATGGAATATTTCTCACTGAACTTTCACATCGTCCCAGTCAGTTTCTTTTTGGGGCAACTATACTTTCTCTTCAACGATGTAGTCGATATCTTCCTGTACAAAAGGAGAGCATGATATTGATTGACATTCCAATTATTGTCAAAGTGACCTGTCGTCATATATTTTAACATTGTTTTTTTTTCAGGAGACTGACGCACGGTTGACTGCTGATTACATACCTAAACATTTTTTAAAAAAATTATGGTGTAAAGATATACAATCTTGGAATAAGCGTTATGACACCTGCAGTCCTTGTGTGGAAGGCTTTCTCTTTGCTTTCTTTCAGTCAGACGTTTGACTACTTTCCCTCCAGCCTGCTTTTGCATGTGATCCCTGTATTCTTGAGATGTGTTAAAATAGTCCTAGTAATTATAATTTTGCAAGTATTGGTGAGCTTATTGGATTGCAACTACAGCTATAATTCCGTTCTAATTAGAGGCGTTCAAGCACTGCAAAAATGTATTTTGCACAACATAAAAATTCAATCGAGATTGGTCAGGAGTAATATTGCCTGAAATTCCAGCATAATAATTGAGAAACAACTATGCTTTTAAAGCTATACACTGTGGTAAGAACAATTCTCAGTGGTTGATACTTTTCTTTTTTCACTTTTCCACTCTGATGCTTCTTCTTTTCAAAAAACCCAAAACCATCAATTTTCATCTTCTGGTAAACTGTTGTTAAGCAATTAAACTAATTTCGTACATTTTGTTTTTTTTGCCGTCTAACTATGTCTTGGAAAACCACGTAATTATTTTTGATGTTTTGAATTTTTCCTTCCCTTACTCGATAATTATGTTTTATTTATTCTTGGTTCTGTACATGTATTTACACTCTGCAGTAAGACATATATTGGTGTACAATTTGCAAAATTTACAACAATATAAGAATTCAGTTAACCAGTTTGCCCAATCCAGAATACAGTAAGAGAAACAGATATGCATTTCATCAGCACGCTTGGTTAGAATGCACAGCCCACTTGAAACTGCTTCACGAAGGTCAAGACAGAATGTTTATATATTACCTGGTAACTAGTCCATTGCAATCAATTCAGACGCTTACATCAAGTATAATGTGATTTTTCATGTTTATCGTTTGATGATCCTGAAGATTTAACCTTTTTCAAAAGATGTAAATTATTGATTTTCTCCCCCAAGTTAATACGTTAAGATTCGGCATACTTTTATTGATTAACAGGAAAATGTATGATTGGACAAATTATGATCAGTTTTAAATTACTTGGTCTTTCAATATTATTCTCGCATTCAAGGGTATTATAATTGGATTTCCTGTATTCCCACATCCTGACAAGAAAATGTTAACATGCGCCAAACATTAATGAACTTCTGCCTGAAAAAAAACTCAAAAATCTACTTCCAAAATCTTTTCATGACAACGATATCTGCAATCAATACATCATTTCCAATCTTCCCAGAACAGACAAATTCTCCCAACTGAATGGGGTTGGCAGATACATGAGAACCGCACGACCAGGAATCTCCATGTCAAGCTATTTGCATCATGTAGAGAAATATAGTACTTTCCTGCAAAATCGATGGCTCAAAATGCTGAAACATTTTTTTTTGTCATTGTGAATTTGAATGCGCAAAATGGGCAACGATTGTGAAAGAAGTTATATCAACCAGATCTTCTCAAACACTTGAAGAAATCAGCAAGAAATGCTAGTTCATCGTTAATTTCTACACCCCTTGAGCAAGTTTAATATAAACACACGTTAGGGAATATACTGTAGCGCTTCAATAAGAAACAAATATAACATACACATTGTCAAATACTCAGGGCACAGGATTACAGAAATTGCTCGATTTGACATCCAGTTCACGTGTCATTAACGCTTGCTGAATTATTTGTTTTGTTCCTATATTTCTATGGACGGACTCAATACTATCTGGAGAAAAAGAGTTTAAAAAATCCCCTGGGTAAAAATAACGTCATATGTCTGTCGTACATAAGCAAAGTGTGATGTTGATTATATCCCAATTTCATCATGTCCATAGAGCTAAAGATGTCTCCTGTAAAAATAAATTAGTCCCTCACTTTTCCAAACTCCAGGTATATTCAAAAGAAGGCACAATCATTTTAAATCGTATTTTAAAAAAAGAAGCACTGATTCAGCATTAGTTTTTTTTTATTCCTAGTGTGCTGCTTTCAATGATGTGTTTCCAACTCTAATAGAAGTTTCCCAAAATAAGATGCAGGAAAGAAAAATCACTTTCTTCTGGTTGAGATCGCAGCAATTTGTCACATAAATAAAGTATAAGATCCATAAAGGTTTATTAATGTCGCTATAATGATTTATAGCATTCTCTAAGTTTGATAAATAATCGCTCCATATATACATTTATCCTTCAGTTTAATAACAAACATAGGTTGAGCCTGCCGCACTAAGGAGCCAAACCCTATTGAATGATGAAGCATTATTTCTGATTGGAGCAAAAAAAAATCGATTCCATAATTCCCCACATTGTACTCAATTTGTTTGGTATTTCTGGGATTCAATTGACCTATCGATCAGTCTTTGTTAGTTCTTTCTAACTTCCTCAAAAAATAGTTTTCGACTTCATTTCCGTGTTATCAGTAACCTGCGTGCTTTACCTTAACACGGCCTGTTCCAGTCCAACTACAACACTCATATCTACCTTTAAAAGATTAAAATTGGCCCAGTGTAGTTTGTACACGCAAACAACTTCACCTCCAAACGTGTCAATTTCTGCATGTACTAACAACGTCTAATCATCAGCAGTGCACTGCAATTACCATGAACTGCGTTTCTGAACCTGAAATGCATTGGCAGAATCTAAACACTCTCATTCATAGTAGATTAGATTAGATTAGATTAGATTAGATTAGATTAGATTTGATTAGATTGGATTAGATTACTTACAGTGTGGAAACAGGCCCTTCGGCCCAACAAGTCCACACCGCCCCGCCGAAGCACAACCCACCCATACCCCTACATTTACCCCTTACCTAACACTACGGGCAATTTAGCATGGCCAATTCACCTGACCTGCACATCTTTGGACTGTGGGAGGAAACCCACGCAGACACGGGGAGAACCATGCCGAGCCAGTCAATTATTTCCTTCAAGTGAAATCCTATTTACAAATAAAAAAAAATCTGAATTCCACATACGAAGCAAGACTTACTGCCCTTGAGCAGCAAGCTGCACTTTCTTTAGTCTGGCCACAAGGAGCCTGAAAAAAAAGAGGTACTGGGAATTGAAGAAGAACATTTTGCTCTCTGGATTCATACCTGATGCTAAGAAAAATGGTTCTTAGTTTCAGTCAGTTGTTTCATGTCGATTTCCATTACATCCATTCCTTCTGACAATGCATCTTCGGTTGCTACAAGAACGATCCTTCATCACAATTTCACAAGAATTATTGTAATGATTCTGCAATGCCCAGTGCCATTGGAGATTCAGAAGACAACTAAGTCCAAATGCAGCAAGAACTTGGCATTATCATCTTTCTTTGCCAATTCCTTCTGTCATCTGTGTTTCATAAGTTGCAAAGTTATGTTCAAGGCAATGGAGTTGACGCCAGAAAGAAAATCTATCCAATGTTTCTTTTCAGATTTCCATCAATTAATTTTGCGAGGTGTTCCTGTGGACCGGAGACAGTACGTACTCACTGTCGTATTCTTACGGTGATATAACAGTGTCAGAGCCTCCAAAACGAACAGAACATGTCTCATCTCATGCCTCGCTAAAGCAGGATTGATAATTGAAATGACTTTGGATATGTTATGCTTCAATACTCTTAACAATTACCATTCTAAGTATCAGCGTTTTAAAGCTCACTCTGCCTAAATTTTCTTCCTGAGACACCACACTCATTTTAACTTCTAATCACATGAGCATTCAGTAAATCTGCGTTATCATCCTTTGAATCTAATGCAATGTGTTCCCTGTCGTTTTTCTTCCAGATCGAAAACAAATATCTCAAAAGTTCAATTATTGCATTCTCCCATCTGCAAAATGATCATGTCAGTATTGTAACGGAGCTGTTGTCCCCACTTGCCTGCATTCGTCAATATTCACAAATCCCAATAAGATGGAAATCATTTTGACGATGCTGCTAATTGAACAAAGTTATATTGTCCTTGCTTTTTTGTAAAATGAGTTCGAACAAGTCACCGACTCGGAAAAGTCCATCTTGTTTTACAAACAATTTGATTATAGCTAACGGATACTGTCTGACCAAAAACACCTTTATGTTTAAAAGAAAAACAAATTGTGCAATGAAAGTGGAGTGGCCACTTCTCCCAGCTCAACTTTACTCTGGCTTGATTTGGTTTTAGCACAATAGATTTCAAAAAGCTGCTGGACCCCAAAGAAGCAAGTCCACGCTGATCCTTCCCTTTCTCTGTATTTCCTTCTATATAACCCGATGTTTTTTTTTTACCTTTTCTTGCTGAGGGGTGTTTATGGGGATCGTTGCATGGATTGGAGTAACATTATTATTTTGAGACGATGTGTTGGGTTTTCACATGGGTGACGTTATACAGTATTCTGTTTTCTTTCATTTGTGTGTCATTTTGCAATATTGTAAATCAATTCTGTTTTATTTAAGACTAAGTAGATCGATCATCCACATCACTCCTAAAATGTCAGCGTTAAACCTGCTTAAAACAACGAGCAAAGTTAGTGTCTCGGCTACTTTATGCGTATCATCTAAGGGGTCTAGTCTTGTCCCAAATCACTTTGCGGGATTTGTTGTATTGCTCCAATTTGGCATTAGGCTTTTTGGCCTTGAAGGCAACCAGTCGGCGTGTGAATGTCTTTTAATGTGTGTGTTGAATTCAGTTTTAAACTTTGCTTGAGATAGCAATGGCTCTTTCAGTCACCAAAAGTTTTCTGGAAATTGAACTTCAGAAATTGGCACTGCGACAGTTCAAAAATTCACTTTCTGAAGTAGGAATACCTGAAGTGAAATTAGGGAGAATTCCAACTGCGAGGTTAGTGGTTGAAATGGTTGATCATTATGAGAAGGTCAAGAAATCAAAGTTTGGCTTTCAAAATCAATTTCAATCTGTGAGAGATTTAAAAAATTGTGGAATAGAGAAACCCTCGACCAGAAATGGAAGGGTAGGTCTGGATGATGTTCATTGAATTAACATACCATAGGGCATATAGAAACACTTGAAGGGGACACAGAGGTTTACAAAAATGCTCCGGTGTTTTCACTGCAATAAACTAGGCCACATGAAGTCACAGTGTTGTTTGGTTAGAAGAGCATTCGGAAATCGGATGTAGGAAAACAGGAGAAGACAGTGAATTTTGTTGAAGTCGTAATGGAAAGCCCAGTGGAGGTGAGAAAGTTGCACCACAATGTACAATCTGGTCGGAAGTCTTTTAAGGAAGAAGTCTCAGATTTTCATAAAACATGTCACTGTGCAGGCAAAGCTTACTTGCATCGGCTAGGAGCAGCAGGTAATGAGTTTACAGTGTCAATTGATACAAGATGCTTTTAATCTGAGGAAATATGCACCTCTGAATGACTATGGGTAGAAAACGAACGAGAAACGGGAATTCACGGTGTGACGAGACACACTCAAATATGTAAAGTGAGATTTGAGTACCCAGTGAAGAGTGGAGATTTGACATCACTTTACATAACTGAGCATTTCTTGTCGCACCATGACTTCTCGTTACTCGTACCTTTCTGGAAAAGTGGAAGCAGTCCTTGAAGAATGTCGAAGTTGTGGTGGTAGTACTGGACAATGTCTCAATTCCATGAATACAATTTATCTTTGCTAATGAAACAGACGATTCACAGTTAGGAGTTCTGACTACACTGACAGAAAAGCCAGTAGAAATTCTGGCAAATGAAGTATTTCAGTATACATATCCTTGGATTTACCTTGACGGTGTGGTAATGAGGTCACAAAGACACAGTTGAAGCAGGAGAGGTCAAAGAGCACAGAGAAGAGAGTTGAAGTGAAATTAGCAGAGACCGTATTTGATTAAATGTTTAAGAAAGACCAGGAGCAGATAAATGACACAGCAGACATAATTATTTACAGATGAATTAACTGAGTAACAGCAGAAAACTGAAAATGTAATGTTATTGGATGAAAAGGCAGATACAGAAAAGGAATCTGAACTTATCCTTATTTTTGACTTTCTTTCCAGAGGAAAATCAAAATGACCTGAAAGAGTTATTCCTATTACATGGGGTGAAATAAGCTGGGAAGTGCTAACCTAATTATGCACGACGTGGATTTAGGAGATGCTGTTCCAATTAAACAGCATTCTTCTAGACTTAACACTCGAAAGCAGGGCACATGTTCAAATGGAGATGCAATGCATTCTCCAATTCAACATAATCGAAGTGAGTTACAGTGACTAGTGCTTATCCGTATTAATGGTGCCAAAACAAAATGTTACTCGCTGGGTATTGCAAAGTAAATGCAGTTAAAGCGACTTTTGCATATCTGAATATGTGTTTGAAAGATTGCATTGAAAACGTGGGACAAGCAATTTGTGTTTCTAAGTGATCTTGCTCAGTGAATACTGGCAGGTAGGTTTGTCAGAAAGAGTGCAGGTAATTTCGGCTTTCGTAACGCTGAGTGGACTCTATCAGTTTAAACTCATGTCACTTGGTATGAAAAATATGCTCGCCTCACTTCAGAGACTAACCAATGAGGTCATAGCCGGACTGTGGCTTATATGTTGATGACCTGGTGATTTTTATTTACACATGGAAGTAGCCTTTGCAACTTTTATCAGACTTGGTCGATCGAAATCAGAAGTCAGAATTGGTGATGATAGTTTCTAATAGTATATTTGCCAAAGCCAAAATTACATTCCTGAACTATGTTATTGGTTACGTAAACAATCAACCTGGGATGCAAAAGCAAAGGTGTTTGATGATTTTGCTGTACCATACACAAAAAGAACATGGCTACAGTTTCCGGGATTGGGTGGATTTTATCGAAATGCATACCAGGTTTTAACACTGTGTCTGCTCCACTCTCTGCATTGCTTAAGAAAAGCAAAACGTTTAAGTGTACAGCGGACAGGCATTTGGCATTTGGATGAGTGAAATCTGTGTTAAGCACTGCTCCGTTATTAGCCACACCCAATTACACAAAGAGATTCAAGGAGGCTGTTGATGCAAATGTTGTGAATTTCGGAGCAGGGCTCTTGCAGGAAGATGATGAGAAGGAAGAAAGAGATATCGGGTATTTCTCCAGCAATTTGAACGTTCAGCAAAAATATTCAACAGCTAAGAAGGAGACATTGAGCTTGGTGTTGGTATTACAACATTTCAAAAAATATATTTCTCGGAATGTTTCTGAGATAATGTTGCTCATTGTTTATAATCCATTGAAGTTTATGGAGAGATTTAAAAACACAAATGCTACTCTGTTTAGATCTAGATTGTTATTAAGGAAATTCAATGTGAAAATTGTGCATGTTGCAGGACGTAAAAATATTATTGCTAATGCATTTTCGAAGCTTGAATAAAAAAAGGGAGGCATTTGTTTGCAGGATTAAGTCAGATTGAAACAGAATATAGCTGTTCATGTTTGCATGTTCATAATAAACGTACTATAACAATCTTTGGATGTTTGTTTTTTTTTTCATTTTCGCATGGGGACGCTTGATGATGCAACTCCGACAAAAAAAGTGCGTTGTCCTTGTCTTTTCATTGTTCAGGTAGATCGCAAAAGGCACAGACTCCGAAAAGTCTAAATTGAACGGCTTTCAGGACAATTTGATTATAGCTAATTGAGGGTACAGCCTGCGAGAAAAAGTTTTTAAAATTAAAGAAACTTGCACAATGAAAGGAGAGTGACCAGTTCTCCCAGTTCAATTTCAACCTTGCTTGGTTTGTTTCTAACACTGTAGAGTTGACAAAGCTGCTGGACCCCAGAGAGGCGGATCCAGGCTGATCCTCCTCTCTCTCTCTGGCTCATCGGCTGCTCGACCCGTTGTTTAATTTTACCTTTTGTGCAAGGGGTAATTGTGGAGATTGTTGCAAGTATTTGAACATCAGTATTAAGTTTGGTTCATTTTTTTCAGGTAAGTTACGTTATTTTATATTCTGTTCTATTTTGTTCGTGTTTCATTCGGTAATCTTGTAAATAAATTATGTTTTGTTTAAGAGTAATTGGTTTGACCAGTTGCATCACACCTGGAATATTCACGTTACACCTGCTTAAAACAATTAGCAACGTTAAGGTCTGGCATAACTTCTTAAATGTTCTGAGGGGGTTTGGCCTGGTGCATAACACCATAGGTGGGGAAAATGACAAACACAATTATTCTCATAACCCGATATGTGGGCCCAATCCACCACTGAAGCAGCACCAGTATCATTAGAAACTGTACAAACATTGTACTGCAGAAATTCACCAATGTTGTTTTGAAAGCTGATTTCAAGCACACAAAACACGACCAGCTAAAAGGACAAAGTCAGCAGATTTATTGTAACATCAGGAGCTGTAATCTCTCTCTAAAAACAACAGTCATCATTCTTCCTTACAACTGCATTCTTGCATCTTCAACTCATTCCATATCATAAAACGTTCTCCTGAATGAAGTGTAAATCTATCTATGCAAAGTTCCTGGTAAAAATGTGGTCCTTCTCAAGAGCACTCACTGAACGGCAATAAATTCTGGCACAGACAAGGACAAAACATCCAATCAAGGAAAAATATAAGAATCAAATTCAGAAGCATGTTGCGATAATTTAAGCAGAATAATATACATAAATTGTTTAATTTGCAATCTATTAAAACACATGTGTGTCACTTTTCTAATTCGAAAAAATTATCAGGTAATTGGATGAGGGTCATCATTTAAAAAGAGTTTGCGTGGGGTTCAGCAAGTCTTTTGATTAGGTGCCTCATGGTAGGCTGGTCTAGATGATTAATCACATAGTATTCACGTAAGATAAGTTGTAGACAAAATTAGCTTTGTCATAGAAGTCAGAAAGCTGCTGTGGAGGCATGCATTTCTGACTGAAATATGTGAACATTTATGTGCCATACGAGAAAACACTTCGACTTTTGTTGTTTCTAACTTATATGAATGATCTGGACGAAGTTACAGGTGATCTGATAAGTAGGTTTGCAGACGAGGTGGATAAGCTGGAGGTTTCGATGTTACTAAAGAATGCAGCAGGGCCAGGCCAGTCAGCAAGTAGAGCAGAGAAATGGCTCATGGAATTTAACCTTGATGTATGAGATGATATATTTGAGAGGTCATATAAAGGAGGAAATAACATAGTTGATGGCAGAATGTACAGGTACATTGATGCCGAAAGAGATCTCGATTTGTAAATCCATGGTTCCCCAAATGTTGCAAAGCTAGTAGATGAGTTATCAAAGAAAGACATGAGGTGTGTGCGTCTTCATCAGTCGGAAATTCACTTTAAAAGTTAGCATATCATGTCACAGCTGTATACATTTTTGGGCCATATTTAAAGCATTGTGTATAGTTCTGTTCACATTCGGAAGAATGTGAAGGTGCTAAAACGGGATGTTTACCAGTCTGGTTTGTGCATCGTAGTGTATTACCTATAAAGAGAGTTTGGACAAACATACATTGTTTTCACTGGAGCGTCGGAAACTGGGAACGATCTGATAAAATTGCATATAATCTACCGAGGAATTGGAAGAGTGGATAATTGGAGTTTTATTTTTCCCCGAAGTTGAATATGTCAACTAATAGGGGCATAGATCTAAAGTGAGAAGGGCGAAGTACAAAGCAAATTTGAGAAGCAGGTTTTCTTTTAAGCAGAGGTTAGTATGTACTTTGAGCACGCCTTCAGAATACCTTGTAGAAATACAAACAATAGCAACTTCTAAGAAGCATTTAGACAAACATGTCAACAGACAGAATATAGATGGAAGAGAGACTATGGGCAAATTGATGGGATATTTTTAGAGTGGCACCATGGTCAGCAGAAACATCGTGATCCGAAAGGCCTATTCTTGTGCTGTACTCTGCTATGCTCGATTCGTTTGAAAGCGAAGTGACTAGCTGATGGGATGTAAAATATTCGGTTAATTGAATCCAGATCGAAAAAGAGCTCGAATTATGGTGTAGTGGTCAAGGGATGCGTTTGCAACTTGTTTGACATTCAGAAGAAACGTGAAGTGCATGTCCTCCGGCGCCTTAACGTAGCCGTAAAGATGCATACGGTGCTAAGGAAGGCATATGGGATACTTATCGTTATTAATCAGCGCAGAGTATTTAAGATCTGGGATATTGTCACCCACGTGTTCATTAAAAACAGCTGTGTGCTTCTTAGCACGATCATTGGATGCATTTCTGGTATCCTTAGCATTTGAGGAATGTGATTTCACTGGGAAGAACTTTCTCAAATGTTGTCCGGGCAGCAGCGTTTTATTTATGAAGGGACATCTGAAAGACTAATGTTGCTTTCCTGGAAACAGAGGAAGATCAAGTAGGCAGAGTAGAGGGGAGGCATAAATGTGATTTATAAAATTATGAGGGGCAAAGACATTTTAGTTACGGTCATTGTTCTATCTGTGGAAAACGTCAAATATTTCGTCTGCATGTCTAATGTGAGTGGGCTAAAATATTAGGGAAAATTGAGAAGAAAGTCATTTTTGGTAAAGGGTGGCATGCACCTTGAGCACACTTTCAGAGGAACTTGTAGAAACACACACACTAGCACGCATTAAGTCGCTTTTAGACCGGGACTTCAAATGGCAGAAGGTAGGTGGAAAAGCACCGCATGTAAGCTGATTGAATTTATTTAGAGTGGCATGTTAGTCAGCACAGGCATGGCGATATGGAAAGCCTGTTCGTGTGCTGCACTGTTCTATGTTAGAGAAAATTAATAGTGAAATATCAAGTTTTGCATCCAAAACATTTGGTTTGCTTCCAAAATATTTGGTTAATTTAAGCAAGAATTGCATCAGGGTGAATCAGGGTGTGATGCTGGAGGATGTGTTTGAGCCTCGTCCTTGAGAAGAACCGATGACCAGGGGGACATTGTGGGGCATGTCCATTGGTCCTTTAATGTAGACAGAAGGTGGATAAATGTTGAATAGGGCGAAAGGGTTACTCAACTTTATTGGCCAACTCATATAGTTTAAGATCACGGATGTTGTAATCCGCCTGGTTGTGAAACACAAATGTGGCGAACATAGCGTGAGCATTGTATACGTTTCTGGAATCCACTGGAAAAGATGAATGTGACTACATTGGCGAATGCAAGACATAGAATTCTCAAGATTTTTAAATGTGGCAAAGGTTTTGTTATGAAGTGACTTTTAGTAAACTACTGTCATTTATGAGATAGCAGAAGAAAAGCAATTGGACGTGGGAAGGAAAGATGTAAGTGAGAGTTAGAATATTGTGAGGGACAAATACAGGGTACTCAAGAAGAAACGTTTCCTGCTAGTTTAGGAATAAATGGCAAGGGGAACGGATTTCCAAAAAAATGGAATGAGGTATGGTGGGGAAGCAAGGCAGATCTTTTTTTTATTATTCAGAAATTAATGCGAATCTAATGTGAATCTGTAAAAGTGGTAGAAATGGAAACTCACATAACATTTAACACATATGTAGGAACATACTTGAGATGCCGAGGCCAAGTGCTGTAAATGCAAACACAAGTGTTACATGGTTATTTTTGACTTGTGCTTGCTCGATTACCTGAACATAACATTTCTGCATTGGAGACCGCTGTGACTCTTTGACTCTTCTTATCCAGCACATGTATCCTTATAGTGAAATTCAATTTATCCTTACCTGTTACATTTTTATCCAAGCCAAAAAATTATGAGATTTTATTTTTCATAACAGACTTTGATGTAGGTTGTGATTGACTTGCTTCTGAAAGTTTAAGCACAGTAATTGATTGGAACCATTATGTTATCAAATGCCTCGACTAGATCGTTTAAGCACGATTTTTCATTCATATAAAAATAGGACAAAGTAAGGACTGCAGATGCTGGAGAGCCAGAGTCGAGAAGTGTGACGCTTGAAAAGAACATCATGTTAGGCAGCATCTGAGGAACTCCGCGAATGCTACCTAACTTACTGTACTTTTCCAGCGTTTATTTCATATAAACATGTGATTTTTTATGATCCAGTAAACGTTGTGTAAATGTCGTTCTAAATTATTGTTCTTGGAAGTTTCAATAATTTTCTTTCTGTCATGATTTGACAAATTTCTTGCTCACGAGCCTGTAAGATTTTCTTTCCTGTATGTCGGAGTCCATTTTCCTATGAAGAAGAGCAATATGCTTAATTGTCTGGAGCTAATGTAGAAATGCTGAAAGTGAATTGGGGAAGAAAAAAAGCAATAAGTAAGTAGTAATACAGGACAAGAAGCACTTTTAGAGATACAGGCAACTATATATAGAATATCTGCAATCACGCTGGTTAGTAGGTAAATGTCCGCTCCTCGTTTTTCTCACAAATCAAATCACACAATGCAAGCGTGGATCCGGTGCACAATGAAGCTAAATGAGCACTGTAATTGAGGGCTGTAATTAATTACTTTCCCATATATAGACAAGGAAGTAAAATTTCGTAAGATGACAGGGAAGATGATTATTACTTTTTTCACATCACACAACTCAATAGTAGATGAACAGCTGATTAGTCGATATATCGCATCTGTACCCAAATGAAACTATGTGAAGACATACTTTTGTGATCGCAAGTAAAAAGTATTTTCAACAGCCAGTGGTTGACTCTTTAATTGAAAACTCAGCATGTGATGAACTATTTCCATTGTCTTCTGAAGAAGCTCAAGAAATGAGATAGATAGAAATAATGACAAGATTACTATTTGAAAACAGAAAATGTGCATTGCGTGTTTCCCATTAAGACTTAACAGTTCTCAGGGTGTGTTGGGGTGGAATAAACAAGTGATTGAGTCGATGTGCAAGAGCTGACTTACAGCATCAATAAGTTTATTAAAATTGCAACGGTGGACAAAAACCTCTGAAAACCCAGAAAGCACTTCTCTGCAGAAAGAAACTCATATATTTTCATACATTTGTTTCATCTCGCCTTTAACATTTGCAAACTAATCATATTGATTAAATACATGTTCAATTAAGGTAGTTGTATGACTGGACTGTTAGAGCTGGGCAGAAATGTGGTCAAACCCTGGTTCTCCATACTGTCGGGCTGTTTCCCAAACTCTCTTAGCTCATCTTTTTCTGAATTTTCGAAATGGGAACTGCATTCAAGTGTATTCCCTCCCTGATATTTGCCAGCTGCATCGTGTTAAGTGACAGTTAATTGCATGTTAGCCTATCACTTAAGAGTCTTTCAAATTTCTTATTAATCTCATCACAGGAAATCCAAAAGAATACTCATTCGTACCAACTGTTATAATGTCAATTCTGACAAATGTGTATGGTTGCATTTAATGATAAAATTATTTACCTCTGGAGTTGCGATCAGTTTATTCCTCGGCATGTTTAGTACAAAACACTCTGTATTTATCGTACAATGTGTTCATACAATCCACATTGCGATGTCTGCTAGTTTCCATACCTGCGATCTAATTCTCTTGGCAATGATATGTGTGTTATATTTTACTGTCCGAGATTGGTTTGCTCTCATTATATATTTGAAACTTTTCCTTGAATGCTTTTAGTGACTTTTCTCATATGTGTAACTTTATACCTGCTATAGAATAGTCTGTTTCCATGCTGTACATCTCTATGACTCTATGACTGTATTATTTGATGGATCTTAATTGTAGCCTCCTGTTAGTATTTTAAGAGATTGTTTCAAAAATTATACAGATTTACTAATCAAATGTAGCGTGAAATATTCTTATCTATGTCATATGAGTAAACAGCTAAAGCTGTGTATTTTATGTTTGTTCTCGTACCTTGGATCTGCACAGTTGCTATTTTTCTAACTTGTTCAAGCTACATTAACCTAATACATTTGTAAACTCTCTAAGACTACGGTCACGCGTATCTGTCATGTTCTATCTTGGGTCATTTTCTGCTGCTGTCACAGGCAGTGTGAAGTGGATCAAAGCCAGTTTAAGGTACTGACTCAGAATATCAGCCAGTGTGATATTGAATGGTGGAGCAGATTGAGAGGGCTGAATATCCTACTAATCCTCCTACATTCTATCTTACTATATTTTTTATGTTTTTTTCGCACTTCATTCTGTGAATTAGGTGATCACTCAGAACCATACCGTCCAAAATACAGTGAAATGAAAAATATCAAACCTTTTGAAAAATATCGATTTATGCAAAGTGTAATCTGCAATGTGATTAAAATATTACTGCGGCATTTCTTCAAAATATTTCACGTGATTCCCAAGAGCTATGGGACTGTTATAACACACTAATCACCCGAACGTTCATGCATCACAACTGTGGAATATCCACGGACATGAAATGGTGCGATATGTCAATGCATTTTGTCAACGTGAATCTAGGAACCATCGTTTTTCATAATCAAGTGACATTTCACAAAAGTACCAGTTCGTGTTGTACTGACCCGTGAACTATTCTCAGCTCGTCCTCCTACATTATTCCACCACCATCCATGTGCTTATTCAAGGATTGCTTAAATCTCCCTAATTTGGCTGAGTTCACTACATTACATTCCACGACCTTAACACTCTCTGAGTAAAGAACCTGCCTCTGACATCTGTCTTAAATCTATCACCCCTCAATTAGTAGTTATGTCCCCTCGTACACGCTGATATCATCATCCTCGGAAAAAGACTTGCACTGTCCACCCTATCTAATCTTCTGAACATCTTGCATGTCTCTATCAAATCCCATTTTAGCCTTCTTCTTTGCAATGAGAACAAACCTAAGTCTCACAGCCTTTTCTCATAAGACCTTTCCTCCAGACCAGGCAACATCGACGGAAATTTCCTATGCACCTTTTCCAATGCTCCCACATCCTTCCTAAAATATGGCGACCAGGACTATACATAATATTCCAAGTGTGGCCACATTTGCAGTTTGTATATTTGTGGCATAACATTGTGGCTCCTGAACTCAGTCGCTCTACAAATGAAACATAACACACTGAATGCCTTCTTAACAGCACTATCAACCTGGGTGTAAACTTTCAGGAATCGAAGCGCATGAACGCCAAGATCCGTCTACACATCTACACTACCAAGAAGTTTTCCATTGACCCAGTGCTCTGCCTTCCTGTTATTCTTTCCAAAGTGCATCACCTCCCATTTAGCTGCATTGAACTCCATTTGCCACGTCTCAGCCCAATCCTGCAGTTTATCTAAGTCCCCCTGCAATCTGTAACATTCTTCTGAACTGTCCACTACGCCACCGACATTAATCTTATCGAGACAGGTGAATTAGCTTCTGAATAAACCTGTTGGACTATAACCTAGTATTGTCTGATTTTTAAATCTGTTAACCCCAGTCCAACACCAGTACTTCCAAATCAGAAAAAAAGTCAAGAGCGAGAAGAGATAAATGCCTCAAACGTCTACTGAACAGATATAATATACAGCAGGCAGGCTCAAGGTTCTTAAACCTTGTAGAAGTTGATTTCACATCTTGGAAATATTGCACCAAGACATCCGAGGTTGTGTGGATGAGCCGAGCCACCCTCAACAATGGAATCCAGCTTGATAAAAACATGAATTCCATTATGTTCAACAATATAAATGCACACGGAAAATCTACAAAAAATGATAGTTACGCCCTAATGAAGTCAAACAAACGAAATGAATTAGAGGGGAAAACAAAAAGCTTTCAAATTCAAAGAAATGCACACACTTATGTTGTGTTGCCAGGATGCTGGATACAGTCATTAAATAGCTTGTGTAAACGGACTGACATCGTGTGCAATATGATGATGTTAAAGGCAATATATGTGGAATTATTGGCAACGGTTTGCGCCATTCTTTGACATTATCATTGCAAATCAGTGGAGCTCTGATGTAACACAGGATAAACGGGAGTAGAGTTAAGGTAACTGAATACGTAAAGATAAACTGCCAGATTTTCACCTTATCTAATGTTGACAACACATTGATCTTGAATAACACGGGTATTATATTGATTACATTGTCTTTTCTTTTAGCTAGGTATTTCAGCATTCAGCAACAATGAAAAATAAAATCTTTTCTAAGTTAAAAATTGCACAACACGAGGTTATAGTCCAACATGTTAATTCGAAGTACCACCTTCGGAGCACTACTCCTTCATCAGGTTGTTGAAGAATACACAATTGTAAGACATCTTACAAGACTGCCTGACAATTGTGTGCTGCACAAACACCTGACGAAGGTCAAGTGCTCCAAAAGCTAGTGCTTTCAATTAAACTTGCTGGACTATAAACTGTTGTGATGTGATTTCTTAACTTTGTCCATGCCAGTCCAACACAGGCATCTTCCAATCATAATTTCTTTTTCCAACGTAATATTTGCTTGTTGGTTCTTTAGTGATCGAGAAGAGGAACACATGTTTGAGAAGTATGCACAAGTACTAAGTTATCATTATAATAATTGTTGTTCATGCTGCTAACACTTTTTTTTGTTGTTGAAAATCACACAACACCATGTTATCGTCCAGCGAGGTTATATGGTGGAACACGTTTGTGGAAACTTGCTACTTAGTCAGGGAGCTGGTCACCTGACGAAAAAGCTACCTGAGAAATGAGAAGCGCTCGAGAAGCCTGTATTCCAACTCACACTATTGGACTACAATTTGGTGTTGTGCAATTTTTAACTTTGTTCACCCGAAATCAACAGTGGGACATCTTTATCATGACTTAGTTTTTGGACTGTCTTCGGCACCTGAAAGCAATTGTAAGTAGAGTTATGGCTTCGACATTAGGAACATAATGACTTCAACAATTCTATCAAAAATTGAGCAGTGTTTGGATGGCATTTCTTTTTCGAAATACTAGTTAACTGAAGAGTCCAATAGGACATTTTCGAAAAGTCAAGATTGTTCATCAAATCATGCAAGAGAAAAGGAAACTATTTTAACCGTGATGCCAGATCTGGATAATGTAAAATCAATTTGGAATCAAGAATTTGATTTTTCCCCATGGCGTTGAAATTTTAATATCTCAATTGTTGAGAAAGCTTAGAATTAAGTGATTCTGAAACCAGCAATGTTCAGAAGAAAATTTTGTGTTCATGTGCCATGTTCTCCATGAGGGCACCCAGCGTAGCAAAAAAGAAAAAAGAATAATCGTTGGAAATGATAGAGTTTTCATTGAACGAATGAGCCTCTCCATGCAGGGTAAAACAGACGTAGACAGATTCGAGAAATTGTGCCAGTCTGGTGAAAGACATTCAACGCTTGCAGCACTGGTTACATTACTTTTTTTGTTTGCTTGACCATCTATCTCAGTTTAAAGGATTATCAAATCTGATGAATTGCATGAATCGTAATTTTGTCAGAGCAAATCGAAGTGGAATCTGTATGATCAGACGATAGCAAATAACGTTAAATAGTTAATCGTATTTTTATCATTACTTAAACATGGAAAGTATGCAAGCAATTATGAGTGAAGAAGGTGCATTAAGAGAGAACATATGAGTCTGAGGAGAGAAATTAAACCTAACATGCTTATACCAAAATGGAGAGAAAGCTCTCTAAAATGTTGACAATTCAGTTTTATTTTAGGATCGTATCAATATAATCTTAAACATGCATGCTTCCACAGATGCTTTGAATGATAAATATCTTTGGCATTTCAGAACTACAGGAATTAAAGAGAACTTTGAAATATACCGGTGAGTAGAATTTATGGATTATTCAAATCAAAGGAAACATTGATAAAGTGAATATTATTTTAACGTACTGCTTATAAAAGTTGTATACTTCGTAGAACTATCAAGAAATAATTTACTTCAAACATATTTCAGTTTGAAATGTTGGATTTTCTTCGTGAATCATTTGATGTGAAAAAGACTTCAGCGGAGGAAACTTTAGCATGAGCGAAGTTGTCTTTTTGCCCTTCAACGATTGCAATAACGATGGCATATCTTTAATGGCAGTTACAGATATTATGCAAATAATTATTGAAACATAGTTAGACAATAGACAATAGAAAATAGGTGCAGGAGTAGGCCATTCAGCCCTTAGAGCCTGCACCGCCATTCAATATGATCATGGCTGATCATTCCTAATCAGTATCCTCTTCCTCCCTTATTTCCATAACTCTTGATTCCACTATCTTTGAGAGCTCTATCCAACTCTTTCTTAAATGAACCCAGAGACTGGGCCTCCACTGCCCACTGGGGCAGAGCGTTCCACACAGCCACCACTCTCTGGGTGAAGAACGTTCTCCTCATCTCTGTCCTAAATGGTCTACCCCGTATTTTTAAGCTATGTCCTCTGGTTTGGCACTCACCCATTAGCGGAAACATGTTTCCTGTTGCCAGAGTGTCCAATCCTTTCATAATCTTATATGTCTCAATCAGATCCCCTCTCAGTCTTCTAAACTCAAGGATATACAAGCCCAGTCGCTTCAGTCTTTCAGTGTAAGGTAATCCCGCCATTCCAGGAATTGACCTCGTGAACCTACGCTGCACTCCCTCAATAGCCAGAATGTCTTTCCTCAAATTTGGAGACCAGAACTACAC